>NC_053401.1:10115468-10180468 GCF_016859285.1 Xiphias gladius
TAGTCCTCATGGGTAGGCTTGACATCATAATTACGTTATCGACTTATCGTACAATATATGGACCTGACATTGATCATTTTTTCTGACCTTTTTTTCCCCCTTGTGTTTACATCCACATTTGTCACACAAGAATGTCACCAACATTTTAGCCAACATGAAGCCAGAATAAACAGCAGGGTTTCCACTACCATTATAAGAGTTGGGCGCAGGGCCTAAGTTTTTTTTTTTCAAAGAGCCTAAGCTGAATAAACAGGAAAAAAAAAAAACAACAACACATTTTGCTGTTGTTTCTGGTTGTGCTGCCTCTGTCCTCTCGTCTCCTCTCTGTGTCTGAGTTTCATTGTGGGTGGGGTTCAGGCAGCCTTTCCAAACACACAAACACACGCAGGCTAATAGGTGTTTTTCCCAACAACTGCATAATTTGGAAGAATAAGTCCAAATGGCTATTGTTTCAAAGCCACAGTCCACTGCTACGGTGTGGGATCATTTTGGATTTAAACCGAATGAGAGAGGAGAACACATTAACGCGAATGAGCCATTATGTCGACTTTGTTTACAAACAGTGGCAATAAAACAGTAAATTGCCTGTTAAGGAATGAATGACTCTCCATACCTCGGTGCCAAATGTTTAATATTTATTTATGTGCTATTTTTGTTAACAAAGCCCAAGAGTCCATTTCGTTTATTGATTCGGTTATGTTGTTTTATTTTTGTTTAATTTATTTAGGATATTTACAATTTTTATTTATTTTTTTTCACATTCCAATTCCAATGCCTGTATATTCTTAAACATTAAAACTTCATTGCTCCTGGAAAGAGTGCACTGGCATTGCTATGATATTATATTATCATTATATGAGTGGCAGAAAATGGTCTTAAAATATTTTTATCACAATTATTTCTGGGACAATATATCGTTCAACGAAAATAGTTATGGTGACACTTCTCTTGAAAGCCTAGTCCTAATGAAGCAAAATGTCATTTCTGAGGTCCTCGTTAAGGTTAGGGGTAAGGTGTGAAGTCAGGTTAGGTTAAAGTTAGGGTTACGCTGGAATTGGTTATGGTTAGGGTTGGGCTGTCTACAATGAATGGAAGTCAATGCAATGCCCTAACAGGGATAGCTTCGCAAACGTGTGTGTGTGTGTGTGTCCACAGATGTGAGCAGACAGCAAGTCTAGGGGGGGCTTCCTAATCCATTATTAATGTTTCCCTCCTCATTCTTCTGTAGAAATGGGTACACATCTCTCACACACACAGTATCTGCTTCATCAGATACAGTAAACCTAGATCTGGAAGAAAGTGTATATAAAAACAAAACTGTTGTGAGGATGTGGGTATTTAGGGTTAAGGTAATTAATTTGATCTAAGTCTTCTTGTTGAGAGTGGTTGTTTTCTTTCTCTCTTTATCCCTTCTTTTCTGCTACGAGCTTCAAAACATCATGAGACTTGAATTTGTCAGACTCAGAAAACCCTCACTCTCCATCCAGGCCTCTCTCTCTCTCTCTCTCTCTCTCTCTCTCTCATTCACAAAGGCTCACACAAACACACACCTGAGCAAGGCAAGCCTATTCACTTACATCTGCAGCTTCTTATCTGACACTCACACACACTTCTTTTCAACATAAGGACTTCTCACTCTCTAAGCCCGACATTGCTTACTCACTATCTTACTCCCACCTATCTGAGGACGTGAAAGAAGCCAGCTATACATCCCCGAGTAAGTGACAGTCCGTTCTAAGTCCGTCTGCCCTATTTCTGCACATACATGCATACACCCACACAAGACCAGGCAGCCAGAAAGCCGGGCAGAAACAGAATCAGCTGTATTAAACCATTGTGCAGCTTCCTGCAGAGAGGCTGAAAGCTGAAACCCGCTGATCAACTCATCTAGTCTAGACATCCCACTATGCTTCAACACTCTGTGATCATCTGGTCTGGTCTGCTGCACCCCAGTGACTGAAAAGCACCAGATGGATGGAGGTCGCAACAGAAGACAACACCACGAGTGCCAGAAAATTATATAAATAAACACTTTGACGTCGACCAAACTCACAGGATGTTGTCCAAAGTGTCTAATCTCTCCTGGGGACAGTGGAAGCCTAAATATAGGATAAATATAGGCTTTCCATTATATAACATGAATCTTAATTTGTTTACAGAAGGGAATCCATAATGGAAGGAAGGGAAAGAAACTGTACTATTCGACTTATTGGTTGTTAAATTCACAAAATGATCAGAAACCTTTACTTTTTCACCAGCTAGTAGGTTTTAGGTAAGACTAGAAGAGTTTATGATCGGGACTAGCAGAGTTTACGATCCTACCAGACAAGTGTTTATTAGGGTTGAATACTGAGAATTGGGATCTGGGTATTTCCTGGGGATTGTCACCAAAATCTGTTCTTGTTTCTCAGGAAAAGAACCTGCAGGATCCCAGGACTTTCAGCATGCAGGTGCTTGTGTTGTGTGCATTCAAAAACTGAAGACTATCATGACTACTGAAACAAAGACGCCGTCTCCAAACCCCATTGATACTTCCGCGCAGCTGTCATAGATATAGTCCAAACTTGAATTAACACCACTACAGTAAAGTCTGGATCAACTTTTCAACAGCAGCAGTTTCTCCCAGTAACTTTCATGCTAGAACGGCTCTTTACACTTTAGCTTTGTGGCAAAATATACCATTCACCCTGTATGGGTATTGTGTAAAATATCACATGCATATAAATGTGCAACATGCACCCATGTGAGCAAAATGAAAACCAAGTTAAGAAAACTGGCCCATATTTGGGCTTAAACTGTTTCGGGCGGACAATCCCGAAAGTAGCACTTTTGGTTAAAGATACTGATAAAAATCATTTTTTAGAGCCTGTTTATGAAAGGCTTTTATTGCTGAAAGCGTTTAGAGATGATTTAGTTTAAAACCAAATGATGAAAAACACACAGACTCTGCCAAGGTCTTCAACTGCAACCTAAATTAAACTCTGTACATGAAGAATGCAATTAGGAGTATGAGAGGGAGAGTGATAATAAGACTAGCTGCAGACGATTTGAGATTACTGCACTGCAAAAAAGTCCAGTGAAAGATTTTCTTCCCTGAAACTATTCATGATCTAATAGTTTTTTCTTAAAATCATGATTCCAACACATAGCAGAACAATTGGGACCATCCTTTTTGCCATAGTCACGTAACCCTTTTTGGGAGCCTAACTGATCTATAAACTTTTCATCCCAGTTCTCCAGAATGTGTTGTTGACCCAATTTGATTTTTCTCCGATCAACCTTCGAGTCCTGACCCACATTTCGAAGAATGTTGATTTGTAACTAGAGAAAAAAAAAAAAAATCAGGGCCTGTAAAACTCTATTACATTAGGCCTCTCGGTTCAGTGAATGGGCCGATCTGTTTGTATGTACAATAAAGACCTACAGTGGTGGTGCATAGGGGCTCATGGTGGGGTGGTGCGTGTGCAACTGCATGAAAATGTCCCGGTGTGCCCCTTTAGTATGTAGCCAAAGTGTCTCTCAGACCTCACACACTCTGGAAACACTCTCCTGCAAAGAACCACAAACCCCCTATAGTGCAAGCACACACACACACCTACACATCTAATTAAAACATGCACAAATAAAATACACACATATGTACGTGTTTCACTTGCACACACAAACCAGAACCTCTCCAAGAACTTTACCACAGCTTGTTATGGTTAACCAGCAAATGAGTCTATGAGAGACAGAGAGACAAAGAGAGAGAGACAGAGAGAGCATCTGTTATGAATAAGAATGATTGAAAGTGGATGAATAAGTTCCAGTAAAATTCAGAAAGAGAGAGAAGAAAGCGATGGAGACTGATCTCAACATTTGAACAGACATTTTAGCTTGGTGTGCCAAAAAATGAAGGAAACACCAAGACTAGAGTCCACTTGTTCACCCTCCTATATTCCCCATGTGTTTGCTTTTTCTTTTTGTCTTCTACTTCTTGGTTCTCCCTCCGACTGCCTCACTCACTCTTTGTTTCTCCATCACCCCCACCTCCCTCCTTCTTTCTTTCTATTTAGGTGGTTTTTGGTTTCCCATCAATCATCGCTCTACCTATTGCAGTAACCAGGGCCATGTGTCTGTGTGCATGTGTGTTAACTGTAGTCTGACCTAGCTGTGGCTGAAAATGAGTTTCTGTATTAAATATGGTGATATAGATACACTATGGTTCTCCTTCGTTGTTCTTTGGAAATATGGGTATTGGTGATGTGTTAATTATATGATTTATAATGTTCCGGTCTGCTTTTTTTGTGAACAGTGAAAGCAGCTGTGCGCTCCACAAAGTGTGATCAGGCCTCAGTCTTCTAAAGGAGGGACATATCGATCGTTTTTTCTTTGTGTGATTTCTAACAGACACTACAAACAAACCCATTGATCAGGATGGGTTCAAGAACAAGCCTTGTGTGTGTCTGTGTGTGTCTGTTTGTGTGTATATGTTGTGAACTCGTTTGCTAACAATAGGTGCCATCTCTTCCTGCCACTCACTGCACATCCTATTGTCTCATCTCTCTGTGCTTGGCTGTGTGCACACACACACACACACACACACACACACACACACACACACACACACACACACACACACACACACACACACACACACACCCACCCACCAACAGACACACCATGCGCCAGTGCCGTCATTACCCTCTGCCCTGCTGGTCACGCCTCATCTCCCCTCCTCTTCCCCCATCTCCTCACTGCTCCTCTCTCCTCTTCCTTTTCCCTTAATCTTTCTCACTCCTATTGTTTCCAACTTTTGCTCACTTTTTCTCTTTTCCATTCATGGGATTCCCCCAGAATACAAGCAGGATGCATTTCAAAAATGGCTTCCCTCCCACATCACATGCTACAGGTCAGCCACTTGATCCAGTCATCTTGATCCAAGGTTAATGACAGGAAATCTGAGGATAATGAGGGGAACTTCTGTTGTAAAGTTCCTCCCCTCCAAAGTGTTAATCCTTAACAGAACGTACCATGCACAGAGAATCACATTATACCTTGAATAACACCAAATTTGGATCTGATGAGTAAAATATGGTCATGCCAGGCTTCCAAAGTTCAGAGAGACAGCTGCAGGAAAAACAAATTATCAACATTTACTTCACTTTAAAAAACACTGAGCTGGTGGGATTCAGTGCTTTGGTTAAAACATGAACCCCTGATCCTCAAGATACAGAACATTTTTCCTCATTCTCAAGATAATAATCTAACACCAATCTAATACCCAAAGCCTGAATCAGCTGAGCAAACCCTGTTCCAATATCCAGGGCTTTAATAAAGATCTATTCATTGATTGTGGTTTTGATTGAAATTATTAGCAACAAACAATGGCCTCCTTTGTCGCTCATACAGGAAGCAAAGATCCAAGGAGGTCATGTGAAGAAACTGGGGATCTACAGTTTTACAATTTTACATTAGAAGGCTATTTATTATTTGCACCGGCTTCATTATTACATTAGAATAATGGGGAAATTATCAGGAGTCATCTTAAACAGAAGGTTTGGAGGAGTCTGAAATCAAGGTTCTGGGGATTCAGTGTAATGAAATGAGATATTTCAATGCTGAAATTATTAAAAGTTTGCGTACGTGCTATATGCTTGCATGCACTAAACCATGGTAAAATTCTCGTTAGTTAGTATTACTGTTTCAAACTTTAATTATCATTAAAACCGTGTTTGAAAAACCCGTGGTGAATACTGTCCAGCATCAACCGAAGTTAGCAACAGTCTCAAAGATGCAAGCGTGCAGGCGCAGCATGCAATGTGGGTTTGTTTTGCATCAATGAAAACATGGCGGAGGGCAAGTAACAGCGATCTGGAGATTTTCCAGCCTTCTAACAGGCCTAAGTCTGAAGTGTGGTCATATTTTGGTTTTTACAAGAGTGCTGAGGGAAACTTGATCGAAAATGGTCACGGAACATGCAGAACATGCAGCAAGAAAATCACTGTGAAAGGGGGCAACACCTTGAATTTTATGTGTCATCTTCGTGACCACCACCCACTACTTTATAGCATATGCAAGGTAAGTAAGGTAAGATAACTTCGGAATGAGGGAAAATGTCATCGTTTGTCTTTCTAACTTGCTAATAGCCTGTCAATAATGTCAACTGAAGCTTTCAGTATTACCTACTCTTATAAAAACACTACACGTTGTTCGGCTGCTGTATGCGCCATGTATCTGCAGACTCTATTTGCCCACTGCGCACGATAACATGTTAGGTAGTTTAGTCACCCAATCAACCTATTTAGTTTATTTACAATCCGGCACTCATCGAATTGGTTGTAAAAGTGTTCCAACCGGAGAAACGCTCCAGACTCCTATACAAGACTCTTCATTTATGTCGCTGGGCTCATTTGCAATTACTACTGTCTTCTTAAAATTAATTTGTATACATGTAAATTGTGCATGGGATCATTGCATATACTCAACACGGAATGCAACACAGAAGACTGTGTGTGTGTGTGCATGTGTGTAACAACACCAGGAATTATAATAATGAAATTATTTCAGTGTGGATATCAGTACTTTTTGAACATTTTCAGCATATTTTAACAATACAAAAATCAAAAAATATTAGGTTAAGAGTGATTTTCTTAAACACTGACTCTAAACAAACAACATGCCTTGTTTGATTTATTAGGCAGTAAAACGCTCTTTGAACTATGACAAAGATGAATTTGAAACATGAGACATTCGAACATAATGACTTTCATATATCAGCAATGCCTACTGACTTTAAGGGACCCAAAAGTATTTGAACTTTTAAGGATTTGACCCCTTTTGCAGGAGGAGGCCACAACGTGTTGCTGCAGCATGTGTGTCCTGTGTTTAAGTCAAGTGTGTATAAAGCAATTGTGTTTCTTTGTGCAGGAATATATGAGAGTCAGACTTTTTAAGTGTATACATGTGTGAATGTGTCTGTATGTGTGAATGTGTCTGTGTGTGTGTGTGTGTGTGTCTGTGTGTGTGTCTGTGTGTGTGTCTGTGTATATGCCTGCAAAAGGTTGCAGCCTTAATATAGCATACACCCACCCGCCTCTCTGTTAATACATCATAAACAAACAGATCAGTGAGACTGATATGTTGATGGACATGATCCATTCACCACGTGTCTCCTGCTCAGACATTTAAATCTTTTTCACTACATCTGAATGAGTAAAATGTCTAATGATAAAAAAATACAGCATTACTGAGCAAGTTTGTATGGTGCAGAGCAAAAAGAAATATACCATATGCTGCAGGAGGATCATGGATAAAATCCCTACTAAAGCCTACTAAAATACTTAAGATACTACGGGCAGGAGTTCATTACCAAGAAACATATATCCATGCCTGTGTGCCGTTATGTGGTGTGCGTTTCTGTGTGCTTATGTGCAAGTCTCCCTGGACTCCACAGGGTGTAAATGAATATAGCGAGGTCCTGACACGGTTACAGTAACTGATGATCTAACAGAGGGTTAAGAGCAGTGTTAGAGAGAGGATGAGGGCTGTCCCAGATAAAACTATTACATAATCTGGGAGGACTATCCCCTTACACACCATTAAATGTAGGCCTCCACTATTAACGCCCAAGTTGAACTTTAGCACTTCTCAGGTTTCACTTTAAAGAGCATCAACAGCCATAGGCATCACATCAGTACTCTGTGTGTCTTGACAACATGGACACTCTAATGAAGCAATCAGCTAGAAGTTACACAGAGAAAAAAAAACTTCATTTAATGATAGTTTTCTGTGCGCTCATCTTTGGTATTTATTATTCTTTATTTCTAAAGTGAGCAAGTACAGTATTAAAAGAGGTGGAACTGACTGGAGACATGAGAGTTTGAGCGAACCTAGTGGAAGCTTTGGAGATGACAGATTTAACTATTAACCATTTTTACTTTGGCAAGAAAATAATCTGTGTATAAACCCCATGCACTATACTTTATACAAGGAATATTAGGTTAATATTTTTCCTAGAGTCTCAGTCCCACATTATTATTGGCCTAAAAATTTCCCATGTTAGACTGGTGATAGCAGGATGTTAACAAAGCTACAAAGCCACAACCAGCATATAAAAAGAAATAAATGTTTTAGTAAAGGTACCCTATGGAGTTTTCAACCATTAGTATGTCTGTGAAGCAATGTTTTGATGACTGGGCCTCCATTTTGTTAGTATCTTTTCTGCGTATGAACCTCCAGCTCAGAGAAAACGGATTCCTGCTGAAACTCTTTGTTGATAACTGGTGGTGGTAATGCAGCAAGACACAAAGCATTGCACCAAAAAAGATGAAGCGGCAGAATTATAAAAAAAATCTAAGTGTTAAAAAGAAAAAAAAACATGTTTAATGAGGAAGTAAATGCACTCAACATTAAGAATACACAAAATACGATTAGGCGACAGACAGTTATGGCAGACATAACTTTTTTTGTTTACAAGAAAACTTGTACTTGTACTTTCCCATCTTTATTGATTCAGAACTCTCCTCACACTTCATACTTAGAAACTTTACTTTTTTGCAATTTGTATTTTGATCGATGACCATGGAGACTGACTAGAAAGGTCCCCAGTCAGAATCAAACAGTGATACTGCAATTACATGGTATGTCCCCTCTATCATTAGGTTACAGGGACACCCCAATACTTTCTTTTTGTTACTTTTTTTTTTTTTTTTAAACACATCATTTGGGAGTTTTTATATAAAACAGAGATTTTAAGGTCGCGCACAGAGAGAAGAGTACAAGCAAGCAATTCAAACTGTGTGTTGAACATTTCAAGTACACAATATTTCTGCTCTGTCAGCCTAACGACCACTTTAGAGAGAGTAACCAACTGTTTACATGTACACAGTGTAGCTTTGGCACAAACAAATACTGACTCTTAGACTTCTACGCACTATGTCAGTGATGGCTGAGTGTTCCTGTCTCATTTCTAACTCCTCCACAAGCCCCCGGGTTTGCCAACAGATTAACAGAAACCCTGAAGAGACAAATACACAAACACACACAAATATATGAAAACAAATACACAAACTGCATGTGCGCATAAATACACAAAGAAACACCACTCCACACCTCCCATCTATACAATAAACATAAAAGGGGGATTAGCTTATGTCAAGAGAAAAGGAGAGTGGAGAGAGGGAACGAGACAGAGGGAGAGCTAGAAATG
Organism: Xiphias gladius; assembly: GCF_016859285.1. Taxonomy (NCBI): domain Eukaryota; kingdom Metazoa; phylum Chordata; class Actinopteri; order Istiophoriformes; family Xiphiidae; genus Xiphias; species Xiphias gladius. Next base: position 10,124,659 of record NC_053401.1, read on the forward strand.
AGTGGAAAAAGGAGGTGAATGTAAAAGAGAGGGTGAAAAACAAGTCAAAACAGCAAACTTATAAGTCACCAATCCTGTTTCCTTGCTCTTTTTCGCCTCTAAATCTCTTTGCCCCCTTCTGTCTTTCAGTCTATGTCTCTCTGCCCTTTTCCTCCCCTTGCAGTTGCCTATATTTCCTCAGCAGCTGTTTAGTTGAGACAAGGCAGAGGAACTGATTTAGACTCCAGCTCTGACAGGGTAACCAGAGAAGTTAAACAGATACAGGCTACCGACAAAAGTCATGCACTACAGACCGAAGTAATCGAATCGAAAAGTCCAGCACCCAAATTGTGTGTGTTGGTGTGCATGTATTCTGTATGCATGTTTTGTGTGTTTCTCTGCGGGTCTCTCTGATGACTGACTGTGGTTTTGTTACATGCAGGTTTCGGGGTTAATTTTTTCCAGATGTGAGGCCATTACTGCCAAAGTGCACACTGTTACAAGACATTAGCCTAGTTTTTCTTGTACTTTTTTCTCCATCGCCCTCTCTCAGACACACACACACACACACACACACACAGCACACACACAGGATTTGAAGCAGACCTGTTTAACTGAAAAATGTTAGAAATCATCTCCAACATTACAAATGGTGGCTACATTTGGGTATACTCCCATACAAACACAAACACAAAAATGCATGAACGTATATTTATATATATTTCTGCAATATATATGCAGAAATATATAACAATGATTTCACTTTTCTTTTAATTTAAAAGGACACAATAAATTTAGAATTATTATGTGGCGTATACAGATGCAGACCCTGTGCAAACACGTGACCGACAAAACAGGGGTGGGAAGCGAGGAGGAGGGGTGAGAGCAGAAATGAGGACAGAAGTGAGGTTAGAGGAAGAGGAAATGGGCATATTTGTCCTCTGAAGTCTTTCCTGTTAGGATGATACACAATGTAGAAATGTTCCATACAGTACCTACTGTTTCTCACTACAAACAGGCGAAGTAACACCCTTTTGAAAATAACATTACACAGAAAACTCAAGGAAACTAGACAAGTTTCCTTGAAAGCTAAAGTCCAGCCAACTGTGCAAGCTACAGTAGATTTAGATGGAGACAGGGTAGGAGAGGAGAAAAGAGGAGGAGAGGAGGGGAGAGGAGAGGAGAGGAGAGGAGAGGAGAGGAGAGGAGAAAGAGACAAGGGAGGCAGAAATGGGGGTTGGATTAAATGACACTATGATGCAATAACTGAGAACATCGTGTGTGTACACACACACACACACACACACACGTGCGCGCACACACACACACACACACACACACACACACACACACACACACACACACACACACACACACATGGTATAGGGTTACTGCAAAGGTGCCTGACTGTCTAAGTAATGCCTTGCTGAGAGACAGATGTCAATGTCACAAGGACTGAGTCAGTCTAACACACACTGCCTTTGGCTCACTAGCATGCTGGACAGACCAGGAAAGATGATGCTGCTGCTGGATGAAAACCCAGTTATCCAAGTTTAGATTTACTTTCGCCGAAGTGTAATTTTATCCTAGATCTTGCACGAGTGTTCGTTTAGTGAATAACGAAGAGAAGAGGGTGGAAAACGGAGTAGTAGGAAGCTAGAAATCTGTAAAGAGACAAGAAATTAGTGAGGTGAGAGTCAAGAACAGCAGGGGGAGAGGATGACAGATGTTAAAGGCTGATCAGAAATAGGGAGAGGGAAAGCTGAAGGAGGTAGGAGAGGACATGTTGGAAGATGGGATTTGACGAGGAAAGGGCTGAAAGGGGGGAGTGGGGGGTTGATAGGAGGTGGGAGGAAAGACAGCGCAGATAATGAGCTTTCAATTGAAACAAAAGGAGAATTGTATAATTTCATAATGAGTCTCATTCTCAGGAAAGATAAGTGTAGTAATGACAAGGAGGCCTCACTAACGAGAGTAATACACCAATTCATACAATGTAACAACCTTTTCCTGAGCAAACTATTGTACCCTGAAACCCACAAGCCCCGATTAAAACTTTTAACAAAGACACTTTTATAAAGGAGAAAGTTAAAAGGCTTATTCATAAAGTGACAGCCAAAATCACTTATTTAAAACACAGAAGGCACAAAACTAACTTTTTTTTTTTTTAAAGTTAGAAAGTTTCGTCCTTATTATATTGCTGCTGGTTTCTTCCACCAGGAAATCCACATAATCTATTTTTTAAAGTTTATTTAAGAAAGTTTGAGAATTCACTGAGCATATCATAAAATGTGTAATTCTTTCATGTTGCATGTTGCTCTGAGACCCACAGCCAGGAGCGGGCACACACATAACACTTCACCATATGACTACAGGCTTTAAGTTACATTAACACAAACATTTCTAACTGCTCACCAGAGTTCAACCTGTGACCCATTTTGGGTCCCAACCCAATGTTTAAGAGAAAAGTGAGTTTTGTTATTTCACCTGCCTCTGCCTTGGTGTAATGGTTGGCAGACTTTCTTATGAGGACAGAAGCTAGATAATTACAATAATGTACAGCTCTGCCACCTCTGAAAGAAAACACTGTAATTAATCACAAAGTACATCTGGCTACAATTAGCTTTTTAAAGACGTGTATAATACCTGAGCTCCTATCGCTGTCACTATGGACACACACGCACACACACACACACACACACACACACACACACACACAATAATTAAGGATCCATGTGCACGCACACTCACAAAAAATGCATACAGGGTACAAAACTCATAAAGGCAAGAGTGCACACAAACGTGAACTGTAACAGAAACTTTCATTGTGCCTATACCCTACTTTGATTACATGATTTCCAAGCTCAGATTAACACAATTACTGCTTAAAATATCCATACAATGAAGTTTAAGTAATAATAAGACACTGATGATGTTCTTTTTTCTTTTCATGTGTCAGATTCCTCGAAGTACAGTAGCAAACTGAAGGTAAAATGAGTAGGGCTCTGAATGTTGATGGTTTGAATTTCTAGTAGAGCAGATGAGTACGTGATGGGCTACCAAATCTTAGCAATGACTGTTGACAATGATTGTTGACCAAACCAACAGGTAATGCGGTTTATGTAAGAAAAAAGCTGTTACTTAGTTACATAACTGCATTAAAAAATTTAGATACAGATCCCAGTAGGACTGCAGCTAAAAAATATTTCACCATAACTTAGTCTGCCGATTATTTTTTCATTTTTTTCAACCATTAGATCAATAACTTGAAATATAGTAAAGAAATTTCCATCACAATTTCCCAGAGGCCGATGTGCCAATAGCCCATAAGCCAAATATATTTAATTATTTACAATGTAAGACAAGAATCTATTTGGTATTTGGAAGTGTTTTTGGGTGTGTGAAAAACATTAGTGTGACAACAAGTGCAAAAGGGCGAGATTGTTTTCCGTGACGGATCATCAACACACATAAAATAAATGACAGGTCAAAATGTTCCAGATGTATACACACACTCATGGATGGCAAAAGAAAAAAAAAGAAAAATCTGGAAAATTTGTCCAGCGAGGGGATTTTTTTTTTTGGGGGGGGGGGTGCATGAACAGAAAAAGAGGGGGTAATGTCAACAGAAATGCCTCTACTAGGCTTTCTAGCTGAGATCAAAACACACAAAAGCCACGTGTACGCGTACACAAACACAACACACGTTACATCACGCTGCTGGAGGTTTATGAGAGGTCAGAAAAACATGTTGAAGTCAAAGGGAAGAAGAAAGCAGGCAAGAAAGTTCAAGAGTCAGAGGTAAACATGCACTGTACAGTATAAAGACATAGTCACACAAGCTCAGGCAAAAACAGCTCATGTGTGGGTGCACAGCTAAAGGATGTGCTGCTCCAGCAGGATGTTTGCATTGATGAATACATTTGTTTTTTGAAAGGCAGCTTCAATATAACTGGCTCCCTGTGCAAACAGCTTCTGTAGGCAAATACACTTAACGTTTGTGACAACTGACAGTGATTCAGATTCATACAGATGCAAAGCCTGAGGGAGAAGAGAGAAGTGTGTGTGCTGTGATAGGATCCATCAGAACCACAACTTCAAAAGGCTTCCCACACCTGTACATACTGAGTGCTATGCCAACACATACAGCAGCATCAGTGTGTATGAGTGTTGTGGTTGGAAGTCCGGGGTGAAACATTTATTTCCCTGATAAAACCCTGAAAAGCGCCCTGTCTCTTTATCAGTCATGTTCTGAAACACTTTGACACATGAAAATAATCTATGTACTATCAGAGCAGCTGATAGTGCATAGCTGCAGCTCACAAATGGGGCTCTCTTCAAAAGGCACTTAGTGTATCATAGCCACAGGGAATCAAACTTCTAACTAGGCCTGCGTTGCTGTCTGAACCCCCACCCTCTTAAAACATTTTTGCCATGGTTCACCCGCTGAGCAGGGAATGTAAAACCTGACCTGGTAGTCCTTTCCATTTCCAGCTTCACTGTCCCACAGATGATGAACAATAAAAAAACATCAGTGACATGTTTTCATGTGGCAATATTCTACTTTGACGGGTGCAAACTTGATAGAAAGACAATGCCAAAGTGTTACTAAGCTTCGTAAATCTTTGACAATGTAACAGTGAAATTGCTGCTACTGTGTACTGACAGTTCACTGACAGGTGCTACGGTGTCTCTGTACAGTAACCTCTCTTTATTCAGAATTATATCAATAAACAATGCCATCATAAAAATACTTTTCAAATGTCGTGGAACTCCAGAACTTGTGGGGTAACTGATTGCATGCGTGTCTTACTGTAAACTGTGAGTCATCCATAGTCTGTTTATCTAATGAATAGTCTCGCATAGCCAGACCTATCCGCACAGCGCTGTGTCAGCGCTGGAGAATGGTCTGGCTGCACCCATTATCATTCTGCTATAGGGGAAAAAAACACTCTCGCTTGTTTGTATTTCTTTAAACCAATCACAATCATCTTGCATTGCACTAAGTCCAGGATGAAGCGACAACACTATTTTGCCCCTGCAAAATAGTGTTTTGGGGGGGGACTTGTTTTGGTGGAACATTTGCACATGGACAGGCAATCACCGGCATTAAAATAGCTAATGCCCCCACAAAGAAAACACCACAAAAAACAGCAAGAGAAATATGTCGACCATGCGATTGAGCGATCCAAATCTTTGTCAAAACCTGCCATTTTCAGCATGAAGGTCGCTATCTCGGAGGTTGTTGTTGTTGTTTCCTGTAGTGAAGGGGATTTTGAAAACGGTAACAGGCAGATAGTGGAAAGTGAGAATGCTGCGTCAGACACAGGGCCAGTGGCAGGCTTAAAACCACAGCCTACATCTGGTGAGTCAGACTATCTAGTGAACGGACTATTACAAAGAAAAAAATCTACTCTAACAAACAACCAGTAGAGATACCTATCTGGTGGTGATATCACTATGACAACAAAGGTTAGACCTGCAGGTAACACAAATCGGTACCTTTAAAATTAATCCAGGTGTGCCATGTAAAGTATGTAAAGTATATAAAACAGAGTTGAGTTTGTTCCTTGTTTGATTCAAGTACAGAATCTCTCCAACTCTGAAGGAAGAGGAGATGTGTAGAAAAAAGATGAGGAGATAAAAAAGATGAGAAAACAGTGCTACAACATGAAGCAGACAAAGGAAACTTAGAAGAAGAGAAGATGAAGAAGAAGAGGGCATATCATAGACACAGAGTATCAGACTCACAACACCTGTAGTAGAACTTCTAAATAATGCTGGATTGCCAGTCATGGGGGAAGGTAACATGGATAATCTTAGGAGAAAATTTGCCAGTGCTTTAATGTTTTCCTATTGAAAACCAAACTATCTGACTCATCTGTTCACCAAAGGGCAAAAAGTGATAATGCAGAGTGATGAGGGATTGGCATGCAAACAAACACCAGAATTGACTATAAGATTACACGGTCACATCCTGGGAAGTCAGCACAGGACATCAGATATGATTCATGTGTTAGGTGAGTTTTTCTCTCTTTTTTTCTTCTCCTTCTTCTCCTTCTCCTTCTATCTGTCTCTGCCAATCTATCATCATTGAGAAGGTCTCCCCCAATGGACCCCTTAAGTGACCCACACGCTGACCCTAAATTTGACCTCAGACCCCTCTACTCAATGAGACCCTCAGTCCTTCTCCTTGTGTGTTTGTGCGTGTGTGTGTGTGCGTATGTGTGTGTTTCCAAGCATGTCAGTGTCCAAGCATATGAAGGCACTGATGTGGATGGATGCACGTGTTTATCATACTCTCTGTTTGTACACATATTTAACTGTATACATCGGTATATCCACATATAATTAATGTGTGTATATCCTATAGTATTTGCAGTCGCTGTGAAAGCCATCTGTGTTAGTCTATATCTCCAATTATGAGCATTTACTAAAAGGCCAAGATGAAGTCAGACAATCTGTGGTGCAAATACAAACTAGCTGAAGTAACTGCCAAATTTAGTTTACAAGAAAAGTTCATGGTATAGATTATTTTTCAAGGTGCCAGAATTAATTGAAATAGCCCTGAAACAAGTAGTCAATTAATCAAAGAGACATTCAAGAATGTGTAAATTGATTTCAAAAACTGATAATCAATAAACTGTTTTAGACATTTTTTAAGTAAAATTTACAATTTTCAACTTCACAAATGCAAATAGCTTCTTTGCTTATGAACTGTCATCAACTTTTATTAATTAAATGATTAGTGGAAACATGAAAAAGATTTAATGGAGAAATTTTTGTGAATAGTTGGTTGCAGCCAGTAATTACCAACTAAGGAGAGTCTGAGACTCTTGACTATGTCATTACCACAGAGTACCACAGATGCGCTTTGGTTTACATATTTAAAGGTTTATTTTAAAAACAGAGTGGCTGCCTGTAGAGTCTGCCTAACTTTTTTTACCCAAGCTCCTTTTCGCTCTGTTATTTCTCAGGCTGTTCAGGCCATTCATACATTAAACATTTAACAATTCTTTTCATATCTTTAAATAGCATCTTTTACACAGTTGGTTCACATGAGAGCCAATTGTCTTGCATTGATGTCCCACCCCTTGCTCACATATTAAAGCTGTTAAGTTTCCACAAAGTGTTCAGTGCTAAAAAATGCACTAACATGGTCATGCTGATAGGGGTGCACACATACACTGTACAGAAAAGAAAAGAAACAAAAACTTTTTGAGGCAGCTGTCCTCGCAGGCATATGGCAGACATATTCCTCCGGTTTACCACTGAACCTTCCTGTTGCAACAGCTGATACTAATGGACCTAACCGTTAACTCTGCAGGAGAGATCTCTCACTTGTGAACAGGGTTTGTGTGCCAGATACCCATGTGTGTTTTTGGTCAATGAAGTAGGAGAAATAAACTTCACTGACAGAAGTCTCTCTGTCTTAAAGATCTGCTGACGCTTAGTTGCTAGCTTCACATTCATACATTTATCTATCTATACAACCAGTCTTCTATTTTTAAGCAGTTGTACAAGAGCAGTTGGACGCTATGTGGAAGTTTAAAGAGGAGACTGCTTGATGAATGGAGGCCATGATTGTTCATGGCCTCCATTCAGGGAGCACACTCACACACAGAGTTTACTGGGGTGAAAGTAATTTGAATATGATCCAGATGCCCTCATGTGTGAAGAGAAGAGAAGAGTCCATCGAGGAGACTAGTGAAAGTAAATATAAAGGAAGAATATGAAATATCAGAAATATGAATCATGCGCTGCTGTTGCTGCTAACACCTTCAGCCCACAAGACTGCTATTTATAGACACGGGGGGGGCAAAGACAGCAGCGAGGAAGACAAGTTCAGAGACAAGCAGCATAACACAGACAAGTAGACAGCAGGAAGAGCAGTGAAAGACTGAGGAAAAGAACAAGAGACAAAAAAAGGAAAGCAGTCAAGAGAAAAAGAATCACTTAAAGGGTGAGACTTGCAGGCAGTAGAGATAAACAGAGAGAAGAGCTGGAGAGAATAAAGAGATGGACGAATGATTGTGCACCAGACTGAGAAAATACCAGGGTCAAACAGCGGTCGTCTGGAGGATGGCTGGCATGACAAACCAGAAGTCAAAGACAGAAAAAATATGTAAAGAGCAATATAATTACAAGAGAAAAGGCTTGGGGGTGGAACACATCTTTTAGTTTTTCTCCTGAGAGCTGCATGTAATTTCGCCCTAAAACAGGTGTATGTACCTGTCATAGGGCTCAGTCAGTGGGACAAGGTTGTCTGCTAACATAAAGAACATGAGATGACAAGTTATTTTTGAAATAACTTGGTTTGTTTGTATCAGGATTCAACCTATCTAATTAAATTAAACATGTATATGATGAAATCCCCACATCTGAGATTGATTTTGTTTTTTTTCTTGAAAAATGAATGAAATTATTAAACGATTAACAGAATGGTTGCTGATTTAGTTTCTTTGAATTGACTAATTGATTTATCAACTAATTATTGCAGCTATACTGTACAGCTACATGCATAAAAGCATCCCCAGTTTAAAAAAAGCAGTAGACCAATGACTCAACTGTCCCGTTATGCTGATACTAGCTGATATTATTAATATCTGTGTTGATACATATTTTGGTCAGTAAGTAACAAGAAATTGCAGTGCAGAAATCCCAAAGACATGCTTCAGTTATTTTGGAAAGTGTTGTCATTACAGGGTTCGTCTTACAGAGATCACTGACAAGTTTACTTCTCAGATGGTCACAATTCTTTCTTTCTAAAAAAATAATTTAAGGGATCTTATTAAAAATGTTCAGTTGCAAAAATTCTCAGTTTGCTCCCTGGTGACAAGCTGAGCTAAAGCTTGCCAAGCCCCCTTAACAAAAGCAGGTGTGCATGCCTATGCATATTGTTTATTCTGGGATAAAAGATGGGATAAAAGACGAGTGCCAACTTTCGGTCATTTTGTTTTGTTAGCAAGGCAGAGTTACTTGCTTGCAGGACCTGTTTTGGTTAATATGAATAAAGACCTTCAATAACAAAAGGTATATTTATGATCAGGACAAAAGAAAGGCCATAAATAGCTTTATAAAACCAGAGATGAAGTCTATCAAAAATAAATCTGTGCTGTGAGGAAATCCTGGGGAAAAAACCCTACACCGGAGATGTATTTGGCTGATAAAAAATAACCAATCAGAGATATGTTGAGACATGGCGGGCCACAAAAGAATTTACCGCCACGGTTTGGCCTGGGTGACAGCCATTCCAATAAGGAACTGTTGCGCGTTCATTCCCACTCTCCAACAAACACACACACGAACAGATAAATTTGGCTATTGCCCAATATTTAACCAACCATGGATTTCTCCGTAATTTATGGTGAAAGAGGGAAACGCCTGGAGGGCGAAGAGCAGGTGTCTGCACACAAACACCATCAGTTTTTCCACAATGACAACGTTGTTACAGATGTTGAAGACAGACTGAAAGGTGCCCAGAAAATGGCATGTACACGCACGCAGGTTACAGTGCTACAACCACCAGAATGGTGCTTCAATGGCGATAGCATCAGTAGATGTTTCCTGTCACTTTTTGGTAGCTTTCTATCTTCCCCTCTATCTTCCTTCGGTCCTGTCTACGCTCCCGTCTTCCACCCCTTTTTCCCCCTTTTTATCTTCTTCTCATCCTCCTCAATCCTTGCCCGCTTCAAGCTAGTGAGCTGAAACAGAGCTAATGTTTGGGCTAATTAAGGACATTCCCCACTACTGCAGTCACAGCAGATTTGCTGTTGCAACAAAAAGGAAGCCTTCTAAAGAGTTTGGAGTTAAATCCTCCCTAAAATGTGCTGGAAGATACTTAATAGAAATGCCAGCAGTTCTTAGCCTTTTTGGCTCATAACCCATCCCAAAACAAAGCAATGCTCTGTTGCAAGCATAATCACGTACAATGGCAGGGTTTTCCCCACCATTGTAAGTCTTAGGCGCAGCGCATAAGCATTTTTGCGCGGTGCCTGAACCGAATGAACGGAAAATGCCATGCTGAGAGTTCTCTATTGCTCTGGAGAGAAAGGATACCATATTGGCCCTAATATAAGACACGTTTTTCTTCCTGAAACTTAAGTTTTAAAAAGTGAGGGGGTCCTATATTTCAGGACTAGACACTTACATGTTCATTAATTACAACAGATACTCTTTTTGAATGGAGAGAGTACCAGTGTAACTCCAGCCTTTTACGGAGTTTTGCATTATGGGTTATGTGTAGCCTTATTATGTTGCTAGGCTAGTGAGTGTTTTCAAGTCTTTCTATAGTGAGTCTTTAAGAGTTAATCAGCCTTAAAAGTTCTTGTTTAGACCAGTTTGACCTGCATGCGTTTCTGAAGGGTGGTGTAACATTTTCTGCTGCCACAGAGGAAATAAATTCACGACAAGTGAAAACGAGTTCTTAGCGTCTCCCGACGTCTTCACTGCAGAAATGAACCCGGGAGAAAATCTGTCAATCACCCAAGAATTACATCTCTCACAGATGATGAGCGGCCAAACACTGTTACATTGTCAGATTGCTTTTCTTCTTGCTAATGTCTGATTGTACTGTGAAAAACAACAACCTGTGTTGGGTGTTTATAAATACTGTCATGGTAATGGTCCAAAATGATTTGAAAATGCATATTTTCACATTGCACAATGGCTAAACAACCTAACCAAACATCCGATCATCCTGTTTGGATGAGCAGCTTCACCTGCTCCCAAGTATTTTCATCATGGCATATACACAAAGAAAGGCCAAACTATATGATGAAAACAAATTTAAAGTGCAAATCTTTATCCATGGTTAGCAGATCAGTGGTGAACCATATTTATATTCCTTTCTGTATTTCTGATATGTTTGTCAGCAGTGTTGATTTAGATATTTGGCTATATGCTGCCAGCACACAGTCTTTAACAGTGATAACAAAAAAAAACAAAAAACAAAAAAAAAGCTTCATAATGCTTACTAGCATAAACACAGACTGGTAGCATGTACCTGGATGTACCTATCAGTTCAAATGAAAGGTATCATTCACATCCTCATCAGGCCAAGGAAATATACCTGGAAGAGTCCCTTTACTGTCTTTTAAATTTTAATTTAGCTAATTATTGCAAAATAAATATTTGATAAAGAAACTAACTGAAAGGTTATGGTCATAACTCTGTGTCAATAAATCTGTTGGAGGGAATGTATGCACAGGTAGTAGATAGCTAGGGGCTGAACACACACTGAAATACGCCTCTAACATACAGGAACAGCACTGTGCAAAGTGTCTGTGTGCACATGCAGCGACCACAAAGTGCGGATGTGCTGTAGACCATGGCTTGGTTTGGTGCCACCTGACACTCACACTGCATTGCTGCAAAGTTTAGGCACCTTTACATTTTTTTTTTTAAATCTCATTTTACACTACAGTGTAGTGTGTGTCTGCCTTTTTTTTCCACCTTCTCTTGCTCTGTTACGTGAAGATAAATACAAAGCATTCAACAGCAAACCCCAAAAACCCTCCTGATACTGAGGTGCCCCCCATTTTTGAACTTTCACAAACTTTAAAAATCTTCATCTACTTCTCTTATTGATTAGCATGGATAATCGATAAGAGATAAAGCATTTTGTCCTTAATATTTACAGAATTCAGGATATGAACACATTAACCGGTTCTTCTGCTAACAAAGCCACATGGTCACCCATCCATGGCCATCCACACATCAAACACACAAACGGTAGAGACACACACAGACTCCGGGATGCATTATCAATATCAAGTACAGGCATCATGATGCCAGGATCTCTTTAGTATATGGGTTTGTAGAGTAATCCTTGTTTATTACTTCACATGACCTGTTTTTTTTTTTTTTTCAATTCCTGGAACTAAACTGGTTTATTACAGCATACAAATTCAACTAAACAAGTCAAATAAATCCTCTCCAAGTAGAAACTAAAATGGAGCACTACCATGGATGGCTGTGTGAGCTGCCCCGTACTCTTCTGCAAAAGCCCTAGGGCTGGGGAGCATCTGGATATTGAATATACAATAGAGCAGACAATGTCTAAAGTACACAGGTTGAATGGGACTACCATCAGACCACAGGGGATCTACAGTCCATTAACTTCTAAAGCTGCCCATTAACTTTCTGTCTCACTCTCACTGACTGCGTCACCCTCTCTTACTCTCCCTCTGTCTCTCTCTGACTTTGTCTGCATGTCTTTTTTTATTCTTCCTCTCTCTGTCTGTCTGCATTAATCTCTTTGAATATCACACTCTTTCTGGGTTATTTTTCATCAGCCCTTTCTGTCTTTCTGAATTGTCTGGTGCTCTTTCTGCCCTTGTCTCTACCTTCATCTCTCTCTGGTGTTTGGCTTTTGTTCATGACTTCTCTCTCTGGCTATTTCTTTGTCCCTTTCTCTCTGTACTGAGTGTATTGTGATTTTGCTACAGTTTCTGCATGATATTTCAATTTGTTTCTGTTTTTGTCACTTTGTAACAGCCCATCAATGGCTTTTTTTTCCCGTCTCATTTTAACTCCATTTTAGTCGGGAGGCCCGATTTCATGAGTTCTGAAGCTGGGTATTCCTTCAACAAGACTGATCTATGTTGTTTTATGGAGGTCAACTGTTTACAAATCCACTTTACCACTGAATTATCAATATTCAAACTATGAATCGAACTATGTATTCATATGTAAAAATGCTGAAATTAAGTGAAATGATTAAATGATTAAGGATTGGTCAACTGACAGTAAACTCCAACAATTTTGATGATTGATTAATCTTTTAAATCATTCACCAAGCAAAAAACCCAATAATTAGTTTGTTGAAGCTTCTAAGAAGTGAGGATTTTCCTGTTTTTTATCATTTCAAATTCAATATCTTTAGGTTTTCAGTTGTTGGTCAGACCAAACAAGCAATCTGAATATGTCTTCTTGGTTATGCGAAATTGTGACGCCCTTTTTACCGACATTTTTTAGACTTAATGTTTAATCATTGAATCAACAAACAACTAAGAGATTAATCAATTAAAAAAAAAATACATCTAGTTGCATTTCAGTAGTTGCAACTTTAATATATAATGTACCCCACACAAATATACACACGTTACACGCTACCTGCATGACTGTTTTCACTACATGTTACTCCATTAGCTGTAATCAGTACACACGCAATCACACATGCAAATCCACCACCAGAGTTCCAATCAAATATTGATGGGATGAGAATGGATGAAGCTTTCTGATAAGCCCACGGAAACAAACAAAAAAACGCGCGCACACACACACACGCACCACACAGTAGAAAGCCCTGAAACAAATGTAATCCAATAAAAAAGGCCCAGTCCTGCCCATACAGGTCCTTCAAAAAAGCAGCGCAAGTCTCTGCCTCTCTGTTTCTTTACATGGCTGTACGTCTCTTTCTCTTTCTTCTTCTCTCTCATCTTTCTTTCCTGCTTGCTCTCTTTCTGTATTTTCTCCATCCTTCTATTTCTTCCATCTGTGTCTCTCGTGCTCTTTCAGCGCCACCCTCTTCTCAGTGTAACTAAGCTTCAGTCAACAACAGGGTGACAGAGGTGAGCTGTTTATCACCCATAACACAATGAATAGAGAACACAACACAACCCACACACATCAACGCACACAAAAGAAGGACAACAGTAAACAAACAGACCTGACCTCTTGGTCAACCCTGCTTTGTTATAATTTGGGTGTGCATGTCTGCGTGTGTTGCAGCACACGTTTGTGCAAGCAGGAAAGATGGTCGGGACACTTTTGTGCTTTCATGTGCGTTACAACTTTAACAGCAATAATGTTAATATTTGAGTTATAGAGCAGTCATAACAGCTCGTATCTTGTCTGTATGACCCCAGGGGACAAACTCTCTTGACCAAATTTCATTTTGAGTTTCATCTCTTTGTAAAGAAAGAATTTTACCTTAAAAGGACACTAACAGGACACAGTGTCTGCTGCAAAGATCCAACATTTGACCCTTCACTTCTATGATAAGACCACTGGACAATATTCCCACATCCTGTCTTATCTCATCACAGAAACTAATTTCTCAGATAAATGCAACCCCACTTCGGGGAAACAGAAAATCAGCTGAATTGGTGACTTCAACCTTAAACCAATCAGCTTATTGACCACCACTATGAACACAGACCTCATGACAGAAGTTTTTCTGTGGTTTTCACAGCATGCGTCACTTTAAAATCAGAAAGAAATACTGAGATGCATTGTTGGCAAACTGTCTGCACTGTCTCACAATATCATGGTTTATTACACATTAAAATGATTTGTGGCAGATGAAAGTTGCAGATCATGCAGCTGTTCATCCTCGCACCCGACCACAGCATTAAAAGGACACAAGGGGCTTTCCCGTTCAGTTCAAACGGCATTGAGCACTGCATACCATCCATGTGACCTTGCTCTGTGGTGATTACATCATGCAGACTGTGGCTTATGAGGGATTGACTCCTAATCTGGTGGGGAGAACTTCCTACCTCACTGTCCACAGATTGTGTGACTGAGAGTGAAATTTTGTGTGTGTTTATCCTGTTCCCATTGACTCAGCGTTGTGTCAGACTTACACTCTCTCTCTCCACACACATTGACCATGGAAGTGACCATTACCATTAGAAATTCTAGTTCATCCAACTTTTTAACAATTAAAAATTGTGGCACTCAAGAGATGCGACACATAGAGGTACGTAGAGGAGACGTAAGTTTATTGAAAACGTAAGTTGTGAGTGTAAAAAGAAAAAAATTATCAAAAAATCTCAGCACACCTCTTAAATAACTCCCGCAGCATAATCCACTAGAGCTGCAACAAACATTTTTTTCCCTCGATTAATCGTTTTTCAAACAAAATTGCCAATCATACACTGATTCTAACTTCAAAAGTGTAAGGGTTTAATGCTTTGTCACATATAACAATAAATTCAATGTATTTGGGTTTTGGCCTGATTATTGAATAAAATAAACAAGCAATAAGAATTCATTGCCTTGAGCTTCCGGACATTATACAGGGGCTCTTTTCACTATTTACTTACAGTCAAAATGATTAATCAAGAAAAAAAAATCTGTAAATTAATCAATAAAAAAAATAATTGTTAGCTGCAGCCGTAATATCCACTACACAACTGCTCATCTGTATGCTCAGATACATATACTGCGGACATCATCAAAAGAAGAAAAAATACAGCTCAGTGAAGGAGCAAGCTAGAAAGTTTTTTGAGCCACATTTTAAACCAAGCGTTTTTGGTGGAATATTCCTTTAATTAAACATTAAAATTTCATTCCAACAATATGCTAATATGCTAATCAGAACTCATGAAGTTTGCTGTAGTAGTAAAGTAGCATTCAAGTAGCATTGCTCCAACCTTCACTTCTTATCTTAAAATCCTCTGTTTTTTTTTTAAAATGAGGACAGTTTAGAAAGTAGACCCTACACGCACAGACACAACAGACTCAGACACAGATATATCCACTTTGACACATGCAGACACACACACAGTCCCCACTCATTCTGCTCCAGTTATGGCTCAGCAGATGACACTCTGCTGCTATTTATAGAACAGAAACAAAAAAAAAATGAGAGGGAAAAATCCCATCTCTTCTCTCTTTGCTCCCTCTCTCTCTGTCTCCGTCTCTCTCTCCTCTTCTCCCAAGAGGCTTTAGTTAAGGTCATGGAGGATGGAGAGAGAGATGGAACCAGAGAGCGAGAGAGGAAGCCGGAGACAGAGAGAGACACAAAATGGCAGGGAGAGTGACAGGAAAGAAAAAAAATAAAAAATAAAAAACAGAGTGCGACAAACACAAAAACACATGCACAAAAACACATGCACAAAAACACACGCGCACACACACACACACACACACACACACACACACACACACACACACACACACACACACACACACACACACACACACACACACACACAGAGAGCGTCAATACAACACTTTGTTCTGTCTGTTTCACTGTTCATCAGTTCTATTTCCAGACATAAATGAACCTGTTAAACCCCAAACCATTTCTGTTCGGTATACTTTTTATTTTTAGATTCAATTGGTTTTACTTGAAATTTCTCTTAATACAGACTCATCATATATCTGAGACTAATGGAATAATTACAATCAGTCTATCTGCATGTCTGTCGACCTACTGGACTGTATGTTGTCAGTCCTAACCATTAGGTGCTTTACTTCATAGTAGCACACTCAATTTTTGGTTGGTCATAATGACAGAAATCAGTAATAATTGAAAATATTTTTAGCAAATCACATATCAGCCTATACGACAGAAATTCATCTTATAGCTAGTTTAATTTAAGCTTTTAGATTTGCTTTGTTTAGCTAGCCTACAAGTTATCCGCTACAGTAGGTACCTGTAGGTGCATCTAACATGAGCAGCACTAGTCACCATTGTTGAATAAAGAAAACATTTCTCTCTCCTCATTTCCTGCCTTCTCTTTACTAACAAAATAAGAAAAAAATGCCCATCTAAATATCATCTAAAATATCCAATGGGAAAGAAATATAAGACAGATAAATGTATGAAATGTAATTCCAGAGGGATTCATGCTTGCACACATGCAAACAAAAAGATTAAGCATTTTCCCCAACAGAGAAATATTTATTTTTTTTGGGGGGGGGGCACACATTATGATGGCCCCCAAACCCAAGCCCCATTCCACTGAGGAATGACATCTTATCATTGGAATGTGGGGAATCTGGGAGGGATACAATGAAACCAGGGAGCTGCCTCCTCCCAAAACACACACAACCACACACACACACAGAATAAGAGAACACAAAGAAAGAAAAAAGGAGCTCACTAGCACGTGCATACACACACACTGTATAGACCTACTAGAGTACCCCCCCACACACCCACACACCCACACACACACCCACACACAGGAAAATAGTCTGTGAAGAGACAGTGCACAGACAAAAGCAAGAGCAGACAAAACACTCAGAAATAGAAAACACACACGTAAACAGGCACACACAGTGTTATAGAGCAAGCAGACTAGATGTGCTGGCCAGGTCACTTTACGCTGATGCAGATGACAAGGCAGTTTTAGAGACTTGATCTATTTTAGACTTAGGTCACACTCACATTCACACAGTCACCTACACCCCTTTCCTACAGCACCGGTCTATTTAACACGCATTCAGCCCTGCTGTCACTGGCTGATCCATCGTATCAGAGACAGTACTCCGCCACTGCAGTTTCTCCTCCTTGTGTTCTTTTTAACAGGAGTCAATTAAACTTTATTAATACTTATTAAACCTTGATTAACATTGAATAAAAATTCCCTAATAGAAACGGCTGTTTACCAAAACCAAGAAGCATCCAACCCATGTTTAACCGGGTTGGGAGGAGGGTCATGAAGACAGGTCGACATGTGTCAACCCAGTCCCATCGACGCAGTGACGTGGTGTAGATATGAAAGGGATAAGAGACATTTCAAGTTAAGTAAAATCAAGTCATTTGCCCCAAAGGGCATTACAATCAATATAGCATACCATATGACCCCTTTCATCCTTATACCCTTGGTTTGAACCAGAGCTGCTTTGAACCTGTTGGTGACAACTGGGTAGACTGGTGTTTTTTTTATATATATGATAAGCACTTGAGTCAGACACTGAATTCCTACCATTTAAACCAAATAAAAATAAAGTATCCTTGAGGACCCTCTCCAATAGTTTCAACCAAAATAGTAACATTTTCACTGTATGATATGGTGTCTCGGGTATTTTTTGCTGCCACCACTGCATTTTCAGCTTGTCAGAGGAAGGAGAAGCCATGCACCTGATCCCAGATTTGTCATTTCTGACTAAAAACAACGTGACCCAATCCCCTGCCTCTGATCTGCAGCTGTCGGCCAATCGTTGCTCTGAATTGCCAGGAAGTGATTATTCTTACAATGTCAGTATTGTTCAGCAGCTTCCTGGCAAAACATGTTAAAAATGGGAAAACCAAAACCCTCTTTTCACTAATCAGGCACACACTTGCATTTAGTCAGGCTACTGTGAGAGTGCGCGTGGGGTTGAATCTGGTTTGCAGTTAGAATGTCCAAATTACAATAGAAATTCAGGTTTCCTTGAGGACAATGCTGAATAAAAGCATTGTGAGTTCAATTGCAGGTCCTGTATTTCACATATTTTCTCTCTCACACACTCACACACACACACACACGCACACACGCACACACACACACACACACACACACACACACTCACGCACACACGCACACACGCACACACAGTACAATGTTTCTGTGGCTCTATCTCTCTCAGCAATGTAGTATCTAGCAGATCAGAGTGGCTTGACATAATCTTCGAAGTGGAGATTTCAGAAAGATCAATGATGGAATGAATGAGTAGGCAGCGGAAGAGGAGGAATCAGACAACAAGTTACTCCTCCTCTTAACGTGTGAAATTTAAGGAGGGAGAGAGACTGATGTCAGTGGAAGAGAGGGAGGGATTAAGATGGAGAGAGAAACAGATGACATAAGAAAAATAATGAGAAGAGCTGGAATAGATGAAGGAGATAAAGGGAGGGAGGAGTGAATCTGACTGGAGTGAGCAAAGCAGGACTGGGAAGAAAAAAGCCAGAATGAGGGAGAGAGAGAAAAAAAACAGAGAGAGAGCATAAGCTATGTCATCATGTATCACTGTGCAAGTCATTTAACATCTGCTTGATGCATTCAATGTCCCCAACTCACCCTTCAGCTGGCACACGAACCCACAATCCCTACATCAACTGGAAGTACACATTACCTTTCCCGAGTCAACAACACAAACATACACACCATGTTTCCTATTAAAACAATGCTATAATCAAATAAAGCACTCTTACCAACACATACACACTCAGTGTGATGGACCCCCCCCACACACACACACACACACACACACACTCATTCACTCACACTCCTTTCATTCACAGGATGCCTTTATTTAGAAAAAAGTTGCCAAAACACTTCAGCATCTCTATCTTTACTTATTGCAAAAACACACACAAACTCACACATTCACACACAAAAAAAACACACACAACACAAACAAAAAGAGCTAGCTTGGGATTACACTTGCTTTTTTGTAAATAAACACAGAGAGTAGTAGGCAGAAAGGTCAGTAAATTTTTCATTCTGAGCACACACACAGTCACCCGCATAACTAAACTGTTAACACACATATCTAAGGTCTCAAAGCTATCATAAGAGATTTATGTGTGTGTGATAAAATGCTGCACTCCCATGGGTGTAAGGTCTAGACTACATGCAGTATTTTTAAACTACATTTCAGTGACTGGGCACCAACATATGACATTTTAAAAATTGCGATTTTGTTTATCACACCTATTACAACTCAACTCACACACTCCATTAAAATCGATTGGCCGGACTTTACTGTTCATCATTAGGGGAAGGTCTGGTGTAAATACACACACACACATTGCATGGAAGGAAGAGCAGGGATGGTTTGCATATGAGGAAGTGCCAGCTTCTCTGTTTCCCTTCCCTTACTGACATGACAGAGAGACAGAAAGGGAGAAAGAAAAAGCAAGAGGAAGACTAAGCAATACAGTTAGGGAATGTGTGATAAAATGAATGAAAGAGATTTTGTCCGTGCCCTCTTCTTATCCTCTGTCATCTTCAGGTTATCCTACATCAGAGCTGAACACTGAGCTGCCTCAGCCAACAGCGTTCCCCTGTTTTATCACTCATAAATCCAACTGGCTGGGCTTTGGGGCCCTTTGCATATCTGAAGTACACATCTTGCTGTTAAGTGTTTATGCACAAGCGTGTTAGAGTGCTGTGTGTGTAAAACGATCAGCTATTAGAGGTAACTTCACTTTTACTTTGACAGTAAGTCCTAAAAATTCTCTTGGACTATCCTTCATTCTTGCAGTTTACGTGGCAGGAAACAAACTTGTTTGGCCGTGGTGACTGCTAGATTCCTAAGATGAGATGCAACATTCACCCATTTTACAGCTACTTTTATTAGAGAAGAATAACAGCTTCATGAGTGATGTTATGATGACTGAGGCCACATGTACACAGACCTACACAGACAAGCCATTTACCAACAACTGTAGGGTGGCTGGTGGTGATTTATAGCCTCAATCAGGCTATAAATTCTCTTTTTAGGTGGTTCTTAAATGACTTAGTCCACAAAACCATCTGCCTGTCTATGACAGCAAAAACACAGGAAATATACTCTAAGTTTAAAAAACGTTTCCACTTTAAGTTTTTTATAATTAAACAGCTGAGCTCATCTGTAGCGAGGTTCGGCCAAATTAATAAATTAACAATCCCCAAAGCTAGCTGCACCCCCACTGTATACACACATGAACCCATATACTGACTTACAGTTACATGCACATACAAATTAGCTTAATTGCTAATAAGGAAAAGGAAGTGAGTAAATTATTTGTAGCCAGCATTTAAAACATTTACGAGAAAATGTTTAAGCTGCAAGCACAGTTTCCATTCCTTTTTTTACCGTGTGTGTGTTTTAGTGGGTGCTTTATTGCAACTTCAGAATCAATCAGCAGTGAGAACCAGCCTTTGCCGGAGGCTTAACACAGCTACAGTTTGCTGTTTTGTCAGGGAACTTTGAACCTCTAGAAGTCTAACCATTTCACCTAAGTTCTGCTGCCCTGAATTAATCTGGGGATATTTATCTTTCAGTAAAATCTCTCTAATACGTGTGTACTTATATATATCATCTCCAATTCAAAATATTTACATGCAATATTTCACTATTTCAAAAAGCATCATTTGATCATTTGGGCAGCAGGGTGGTCAATGCCTGTAATAGGTCAAATACAATTTTTGGAAAAGCCATTTTATTCCCCAAGATCTAATAAAAATGTATACAGATACTTGTCTGTTAAGGCAAAGCCTTGTAATTTGCACAGAGATAAAGTGCAACAGAGAATCCACTGTTCAGTGAAACTGCTTTGGGGAAATAACACTTCTTAAATGCCTGATATAAACAATCTTGACAAACATTTCAGTATCCTCTTTCTTCCTTTTGCCAATCTCATTTTGAGTCTTCCTACCACCAACATGATCTTTTCTGCCTCCCTCTGTACTTTTTCCAACACATGGACAGATTTCAGGCCAGTACCAGGTTAAAATGGGTCATCGCTATCAACAAAGTGCTGGATTGCTAAAATAGGACAACGTGAGCCATATTTATTAGCGTCGTTAGACAGGATTAATTTTGTCTATTTCATGGTACTACAGCAATGTGATTTACCAATATAAAATAGGAATTAAACTGTAAAATAAAATGCACATATGATTTTATAATGACAAATATCAACAAAGAAACTAATACTCTGCATTGGTGCAATACTTGCAAATGCCAACAGAACTTTCTGAGCTCTTTCTTATGGCACTGACTGAATAACCGTTATTGAGGGAGAGGCCTTGGAGCCCCAAAAGTGTGTGTATGTGCTTGTATATGGGTGTGTGTGTGGGGAGGGGGCTAATCCGCCTTGTGTTGCTGTTGAGAGAGAAATTTCAAGGTCTTTGAGTGCCAGTAGAGCTAAGAGCCTAAGGTCACACACACACACACACACACACACACACACACACACACACACACACACACACACACACACACACACACACACACACACACACACACAGAGACATGGGGTCCCTTCTCTTTTCGTCTTCAGTTTCTCTTCTCCGTTCCCTCTTCTCCCTCCTCCTCCCCCTTTTTCTCTTTGTCTTTTCTCCCACTTTTCCTCCCTCCCTCCTCCCCATGTTTCCCATTTCTATAGTCTCTCACTGAACTCCCTCCACATTCACCTTGCTCTTCCTCAAACGCCTGCTCCTGATATAACCCGCTGCCTTCATCCTCCTCCTCCTCTACGCCAACCAACTCTCCTCCAAAGGTTCTCCGATGCTAATTTTTTCTGTTTTTGCAAGCTTTTCCATCTAATCTCCATTTACCTCTGTTTCAAATGCTCAGCAGGCTCCTGGTGATCGCCTCTGACACGACGGGCTGAACTTTGACCTTTAACCCTTCATCCTCCATCTCTGCCCTCCTACAGGTCTTCATTTACCCCCCTTCACTTACTCCTTTCCTTTTTATCTCTTAGTTGAATCAAACTAACTTTATCTCAGTTTCACAAAGCGTGTACAATATGCAAATCTGTTGCCACTTACTGAGAGTTATCTTGATTGTGGGCTAAACCGTAACAGCTCACTGCTGTCCTCAAGTGCTCCTCCATTCAAGCAGAGACCAAAACTGTTTTTCCATACAAGCTTCAGTGATGGTTTAATTTCAGAACTCTTTCACCACTTTCACCATTTCATGAGCCACAAAGACAGAGATATTCCAAAACTGATGCTTGGTTTCCTGCCAGTGAGACTACTAACACTCACAACAGCATCAGGCCCTCTGTAATTTCCCACTCAGTATCAAGACAACTGGGGACTTTCAAATAATTTGGAAGTTAACAGAAATAATTTGCTGCTGTAACCACTGTCATCATTGAACATTTTTTTCCAGTTTAGTGCCTCAAGATTAAACTAACCCCAAACCTTTCCCCCTGTCCATTTTTTCTCATTCCAAGAGAACTGTGTCAGTTCTTTCCCATCCCTCATCTACCATCCAGTCTAACAAGGCACTTTAAGATAAGCTACTGGGTGACCTTCCTGCTCTCTCTCTCCACTCCCTCTATCTATTCATCAATCTATTCCTTCACTAAAGCTTATGCAAACTATCTGCTCTGTCTCCTTCCTCCTCCTGCTCTGTTTCCATCCATCTATGGAGTCCTCTGGAAACAGAGGTTAACCCGCTTTTATCAGATACCAAAAAAACATGAAGATCTATCTCTAACTGACACCAGAATTTAAACAACCGTAGCCCACTTACATATGCATATCGCAGTGACTCAAAGGGATGGAAACACACTCACACCGCATACACACTTACGTACAAACGCACATTTGCAAATACAGAAAACCGACAAGTTCCTGATGATCCTGACTCCCACAGATCGCCAGTTGCCATGCCCACCCAGTGAGTGAATGTGATTGGTTGTAGTTTGTGTCTGTTACCATGCGTGAGTGTGTGTATGTAACTTTACTCCCACCATTCTGCCACATGTCAGCAGTTGCTAAAACACAGACACGCGCGCACGCGCACACACACACACACCTGCACAGGCTTACAGCGAGGCACTATAGAAAAGTACTTATCTCTGCATGCATATAGCCTAGTCACCACAGGCCTTCAATAAACACGTTTAATGGAAAACTTCACTCCAGCATATATCAAACACCATACTAGTATTAAATGCATCAGCCTGTTCTGATTATTTAACCACATCACAATTAAATCACTTTTGAACTCACCATCAAAATTAATCTGAGGTCTCAATCTGTCCTGACAGAGACCTCTTTAACACACAACAATGTCACAAATCACCAGGTTTCCTCCTTTTGACAAGCTGGAGAGACAGACAGAGAGAGAAAGAAAGATGCATGTGTGACGGAGAGAGAAAACTCGACAGAGACTAGCCATTTGTTTTCTGATAAACAAACTGCCGTTTCCTAGACGCTGGGAATCAGGCGAGGCTGAGTTTAGCTCCTGGGATTCAGGAGGACTCGAGGAGCATCTTGTGATGGAGATGACAGGAAAACAACTGCACAGTCCCTCAGGAAATAATCGCACACTGAGAAATATAAACCAGCACAGATTTGCAGAGAAAACATTTAATTACACAATCTTACCTTGTTTGGCTATTTCTGGCTCTAATTAATTTAACAATCAGTCATATAAGAGAGTGAAAGATTATGTTGAAAAGAATAAACACACAAAAACTAGCTTAGGTTGCCCATTCTTTCAGTGCATCCATTTGCTTGATTTCTGACATATTACAAATTACTCTCAGCATGTGGCTAATTATGTCATTCCCTCTCCCTTAAAACGGTCTGTCATTCTTTAGATATACTGCAGAATAACAGATTTAAAAAAGTATTTTTTTTAATCTTGTACATTTGTTTCTCCGGCTCAGTGTTTCATCAGGTCAAGCAGTCCATGTCACTGTTTTCTTCCTCCAGTAAAACCTCAGCTCAGTCAGTGCCCTTAATGTCATATGACCATCTGACAGTATTATTCTACATCTCTGACTACTCAACACACCCTTGTCTCTGTGTTTTCTTGTCAACAAGACCAGCAGCAAAGGCAGTCTGCATTTTCTTCACTTTGATTCACCTCTCTCTCCACCATGCATACATACAACTCCTCTGCATGTCTCTTGTTCACACTTTCTCTCTCTCTCTTTCTGACACACATTCCCTGCAGAAGTTGCATCAGTGTACTATAATGCAGCAATAGCATCCTGTGGTAAACTGCATGCCATTCTGTCTCATGTTTCACACCATGTACCTTTTTGTTAACCTTTATGTATTTACAGACTGAGAATGAAAGTTTACTGGGACCTGCCCAGCAACCTGTCTTGTTCTAGCCAGAGAGAAACTGTACTGTAGCAGCTGGGAAGTCCTCTGTCGTACTCAAGGACAGATGACGACATAACAGGGAGAAGTAGGTGAGAGATGCAACAGTTTTACTCATTCACTGTCAGTACCCTGAATTTCCCCGACAGTCTGGGGATTTGGAACAAGAAGTTACTAGTCATAACCTCAATTCTATAACCTTTGGATAATGCTGTCCTAAATTTAAAAAAAAAAAACAAAACAAAAAAAACCCACTGACATTTAGGCCTCTGCTGTTTGGCACTCTCTTCCTCATTTGATACAAATTTGAGCAATGTGTGGTATTGTAATCCGATTCACCACAGCATCCGTTCACATACATAAATCAACCGCCATAGAGTCAAAGCATCTAATGGGATGTAGCAATGAAAATACAAAAGCATGAGTAAAAGGAAAAGAAGTGCTTGAGCTACAGTGGCGGGCAGGCATTGCACCATAACTCCTCAGTTTGCCAGATTTTTCGTGCTAGTGTAACCAAGGAGAAGATTTTGAGAAGACTTGGAGAAATTCGGCATCCCACAACCGTGTGTCAGCAAGGAGCTACTACAGCTACAGGTTAATATTATAAAATTTTAATAACTAACATTTTTAAGCAGTGTAGTCTCCTTAGTGATAGCTCATCTTGCCACAAAGCAGTCCATGAAGCAAATATAATGACTGACCTAGAGACTGAATCCATCATTCATGGGGAAAAACAGCAGTTTGAGCATCTCCGGAAAACAAATACAGCAGCTATTTTGATGCCAGTGCAACAGCATTCACATCCAGTCTCAGTAAAACGCAACCTTAACACACAACATATATCCAGAGCAACTGAAAAAGTTAGACAAATTAATCAAAACTAAAATTAAAAAAAAAAAGTGCTGCACTTTGCTGTCTGCTGGTAGACCCATCACGCTTTTTCTAAAGTGCAGCACACTCAAAGCATCGAACACATGCAGCTTTAGCCAGAGTAGAATCTGCAAAGGTATCTCAGTCACAATCAGTTTATACAGGAAAGCAGATGGGTTAGCAGGAAGTTCTCACATACCACTAGCATCAAGATCTTGAGGTAAAAATAAGATATTCAGTACAAGAAAAAGTAAAAAGAGAGGTTAAAGTCAGTACCTGGATGGAATTTAAACAGCTTAGGGACAAGAACCACCACAAAATGACATTTAATTAAAGTCTTAGCCAAACAATCAGGAAGAAACAGCACAGACACTGAAGAGTTGACAGTTTTATGAGTCTGGACTTACCTGGAGTTCACACCATGCCACTTCCACAGTAGTCTCTGTATCCAACCCCTTGTACACAGTCTTAAAAGACCCTCGTCCAATCTCTATGTCAAATTTCAGGAAGCGTCCATCAGGTGAAGTCCCAACAGCTTTTGTCTCTACCTCCTCTATATCATCTTGCACTCGTTTCTCAGCTTCTCTCTGCTCTGCTCGTGCTTTCGCTAGACCCTTCTCCTCCTCCGTCTCCCTCTCTTTCTCCTCAGCCGGACTACTAACGCTACCCTCATCCCCATGTTCTATCACTTTTCCATCTTTTGCCACCTGTTGTGTGTTCTCAGACCCTCTGGGACGCAATGTGATGTCAGGCTGTTTGCCTACTGTTTTGTCTGTGACATCCAATACTGTCAGGCTGGGCTCTTTTACTGCCCCATCTGCACTATGTTCAACACTGCTACTGGTGGGAACGGCAACAGTGATACTGCCTGCACATAAATCTTCTTCTGCATTTTGTATATGCCCCTCTACAACTGCCGCGGTGAGCCCAAGACAAGGCTGAAGGGTTGTACTTTGCAAATAGGAACCTCTTGATGCCTCCCCGTCCTCAGCCTCTCGCGCCCCAGGTCCTGGCCGTGAGGGCTGTGGTGTAAGGAAGGTGGGAGGCCCTTCACAGTCTGGAGGTGAGGTGAGTATCACAGCTGCTTTGCTGGGCAGGTCCAAAGCTGTGGCATTGGAGTCACAAATGACACTGCGACGAAAGAAGCGGTGTTCGGCTGTTTTAGAGTCTCTGTCCATGGTGTGCCGCCGACGTTGGACCTCGGGGTGTCCGCCGAGTTTCTCCGACACGTGCGAGTCTGAACTGGCAGAGCCGTTCACATTCTTGTGAGGGGTCTGGGGTGATGGACAGGGGGAGGCAGTGGGAGGGGGGGGGGCTGGGGAAATGAATTGCACTGCTTTGCTGCTGCTATTGCTTTCAGACATTCCTCCTCGAGAATCCGACCACAAAAGAGAAATTCTATACGTATAAATAAGGATTTTTTTAATATGAGTAATCAGACCAACGTGTAAACTGAGGGGAACAAATCTTGACCAGCAAGCTCCTTTTTCAAATGAAAAGCTCTCCAACCTCTGATCAAACTCCAGAAAAAGCAAATTGGACGGGTTACAGAAAATAAATCAATCAAATCAATTGACTGCAGCAATCTTTGTTGTGTTCTGTAGTTTTTTTAGCAAGGATTTATTAACTCTACTTCCTCTTTGCAATGTCGACTTTCAACAAGACAACCTACAGTTCCTGCAAGGCCTTTCCGTACAGGGCTCAGGAAAGCCCCAGGAGAGGCCAAGGGGCTTTCTCTTAAAGATTAGGGAGGGAAGGGACGAAAGGCAGTCAAAGGAGGGGGAGTGCAAGCACTGCAATGAGATGACACCCGTCAAATTAACACCCAAATCCATCCTGCTGCCAACATCCACAGACCAACCACCACGACATGGAAAAACTGGAGATCTAACAGACCGGTATGGCCTCCCAAGGGCTGATAAGACAAAATACGATTGGAATCCAATCTGTGACAGCCTGATTTGGAGGTCTGGGGAAGTTATTGTAAGAACAGGTTGAAGCCTCCTCTGCTCGCTGAAGGTAGGACTCCTTGGAGAGGTTGCTGGCCTGCCTGGTAAGGCCAGACAGAAGGCTAGGTAGGCCTAGCTTGGCCTAGCCTGGCCCAGCTTTGTCTGCTTCTGTCCTTGTCACTGGAATTAAAAAGAAAGAGGAAGAGAGCTGAAAGATGAAACAATATTTTCGTTATATATCTGACCATGCATCAAAAAATTCACTATCTGCTTTCACTTGACTACATCACTGTCCCAACCAACTTCGAGAGAGACCCAAATGACATTTGGTTCCCTGCCAAAGAGCCTAGTAGAACATATAAGTAGGCCTGTCACAATAACTGCTTTTGTTGGACGATATATTGTCCCAGAAATAATTGCAGTAAGCAATATTAATGTCATTTTAAGACCATTTTCTGCCACTCACATGATGATAATATCATAGCATACTAATGCAAGTACACCTTTTCAAAGAGCAATGAACTTTTAATTTTAAGAATATTCAGACATTGGAATTGGAATGGGAAAAAATATCCTAAATAAATTAAACATAAATAAAATAAAACCACACCACCAAATCAATAAATAAAATGGACTCTCGGGCTCCGTTAACAAAAATTGCACTTATATTACTTATATTACATATTTGGCACAGGGGTATAAAGAGTCATTCATTCCTTAACAAGCATTTTACTGTTGTATTGCCACTGTTTGTAAACAAAGTCGACATACTGGCCCGTTCCCATTAATGGGTTCTCCTCTCTCATTTGGCGTAAGCCCAAAATGTTCCCACACTGGAGCAGTGGAGTGTAGCTATGAAACCAAGTCACCCTTACTCTTCCAAACTTTCTGGCTGGAGTTATGCAGTCGCTGGGAAAAACACATGTGTGTTTGTGTGTGTGTGTGTGTGTATGTTGCAGCGCAACCAGAAATGACAGCGAAATGTGTCTCAGCATATTTTTTTTAACATAATTATCATGACAGGCCTGCATACAAGCTGTCAGATACTGTGACATTTCACCACCATTTGGCCTATGATCAGTGATGATATGAGTGACACCACTAAGCAGAGATCCATCCCTGGTTTTGATGTTCAGTTCATAAGCAATTTGGATGGCAAAATGGTGAAACTGGGTCACTGAACGAGAAGCTGGGTTTCTCATACCAAAAAGTGAATATCCACATTTATTAAAGAGCTGTCATAAGTAATTCATGATTCCAGATTTGGCTGTTAACAAATTCAGCCAGACTTTTGGCCCACAAAACAACTCGTGCACTCTTGGTTTGGGATTTATCAGTGAACATTTGACTTGGGTTTAGCCCAGCACGACGTTTAATCTCCAGCTCAAGCTCATTGCCTAGAAAGAGATCTGCATCCCACCCCAGTCTTTCCATCCAATTGCCCCTGTGTAGTTAATGCAGTGGAGTGATGCAGTAGATTGTGCGCCTAATTGCTCCACGTTCCAAATTTAGCCCAACGTCACCACGGCCTGGCTGACCCCAAGGTTAGGCTACTCTGTGGCAATTCAGCGACTTAACATGAGAGAAGAGGGGGGCACCCACAGTGAGTGAGATGGAACCACTGCACAGAAACTAAATGCATATCTGAGGACAGTGTACAAGTAAATGACATTACATTATATTGCATTATTAAAGAAGAACTTTCGAGAAACTTACTAAGAGGTAAGAAATATGCTTACTGAATTTACACTTTGCCTGACATAACATCCTACAAATAACTTCTACTGGGTTATCATAGTGCGCTGGCACAGAGGAACAGCAGTTGCTTTGGTGTATGATGTTAGAAATCAGTCCCAGTTCATTAATTCTTGTTTAAAACAACCCCTAACAAGTTTTTACAAGTCTTATCAACACTGATGTACAAGGAAACATGCAAAAATAATTGCAACATTTTTGTTTAGTCATCTCTAGCTTTTCACAAAATGTGCCAGTATTTTTCAGAAGATACCTTTAAATTTGAGCTATTCTGAGTTAATTCGTAACAATGCTTTCCTTGTAGTGACCATACACAAAACTGGAGATTAATTTGGCCCCACAGGCTACTGAATATTGTCTCAATCAAGGGACGTGGGTGAAGGATTAGTACTGAAGATGTCACCGTAGGTATACGCCATAGGGCTATCAGGTAAAATCTAACTGGGCTTTTTTTAAATAAAAATCTGCCCTGTGCAGCTTTATATGCCAATTTATTATTTGTTTATTGATATTTTATGAATGGGTTCTAAATTTTGCTGAAATAATCCCTCAAATTATGGAGCCTGGAACTAGTTTGCTCGTAATGGCACCTGGCTGCCCTAGAGGTGGGGAGAAGTCATTCATTCAACCAGATGTTTCAACTTCCAGTCCAGGTGTAGACAGTAGAGAAAGGACCTACAATGATTAATGAGGTACATTACATTACACAATTCGATGGCACCAATTGAAGAGACTAGACTGATGACATATTTATGAAACAGCCGTACTCACTGAAGTGCATTAACAGGGTGTGTTTCATCTGAGTCACAAAAAAAAAAAAAAAAAATCTCTCAGATCTAAATATTTCATTGGACAGCTGTACGCTCCCAGTGCCCAGACTTGTGTGTCACTGACCTGAATGGATAGATACATCATACTGTTTATAATTTGGGGTAACAACTTAAATGACCCCATGGGGATATTGTGGGGATGTTAATTAAGTTCCTCGCTGCTGAAAAACATCTGCCTCTCTGGGGCTGTGATTATGACATGTAGCTTATTTAAGAAATTAGCCATTAGGAGATATTTTTACAGTTATCCACCATAGCTAGGTGGTGTTGTTGGGTGTAACACGGAGCAGAGGTTTTATGCTTCTACCATGAAATAAAAAAAACGTAGCCTCTACTTGCTTAATATATGGGCAACCAGTAAAAAAAATAAATAAATAAATAAATACATACTTTTTTTTTTAAATCTATATTGACAGCAATGATAGCCAATTGTGATTTAAGGTAAAGTAAGCGACATTAGTATTTAAATTACACAAAAACACAGTAACGGATTTTCGTGAGTATTTATACATTACTATCCTTACAGGTGTCCCCTAACCACCAATTAGTTGTCCCTTTAATTAACCTGAAAATTAGCCTTGCTAGCATAGACTATATCACTCAAATGCTCAAATCTATCGCAACAAAAATATATAAAAACTGATTTAAAGCATTTATACAATATTAAGTTATATCCAATATTCGCAAAACAACACACTTTTTTCCCTGTTAGGCTCCCAGACAAATATAATGTACATATGAACATTCAAGCATAGCCAGAAATGGATGGTCAAACTTGTTTCTCAAATAGAAGTAGGTGGCTGGTATTTAATAATAAAAAAAAAACACGAAGGAATGATACAGAATTAAGTATTAAAATTATTATTAAAATGGGAATGCTTTGCCAGGATTCTGTCCATGCAAACAATTAAATTAATTACATTTTGTTAAGTTCCTCTCATTAAAATCTAAAGACAAAAAATATGTTCATCTTGTTAAAATGAGAAAAAACAGGAGAAATCAAAATGTGAAGAAGCACGAGATAAGTTAAGTTCAGGGGCTTTTAGGTTCATTCATGATAAAATTTAGCTGTAAATTCTGTCAAAATATTAATATCACATGGGTTGCAAATTACTAACTGGGCTGGAAAGGGTGCAAGCCGTTGTTAAATGTCCTGAACCGTGAGCTTTGTGACAAAAACTGGGCAGCAAACCGCGCAGTGAGGGGGTTCACTGCTGCCTGTTGAGGAACTCAAGAAAGCGAGGCTATGCAGCTAAGTTTACCTACAGGCGAAAACAAGACACAACCAAAAAACAGCCACGATTAAGATAAAGGGTCATAATAAATCAGACAATGTGCCGTTACCTCTTACATCGGTGTGGGCTGTATCGGCACCGGAGAAATATGAAGGTAGAAAAACTTGATTAAAAAAAAAAAAAAAAAAAAAAAAAAAAAGCCTTTAACTCCTCTGCAGTGGGGGTCCGCTCCGACACACAGCACAAATGTCAGTATAGTGCGTCACATTAAAGCCACAGTTGGTTGCTGGAAAAAAAACAAACCCGAAAAAGACGCTATTCCTAAAAAAAACATAACTTAGCTACAACCGTAACCTTCTTGAACGGTCCGAGAAGCGACGCTGTGAGCGGAACGTGCAGCGAGCCGCAGCAGACAAACAGACACCTCCCACGGGGCAGAGAAGCCAAGTTCGCTCGCTGGTGTCGCGGCGGCTCTGGTACTTCTTTCTGTCTGTCTCCTGTGTTGTCTGTATCCCGGGTCTGCAACCGCTACCAAAAAGGCAACAGCCTCTCCCAAGGAACGCTATATCCTCATCCGTATCAACATCCAGTCCGCTGCTGCGACCGTCGTTTTCGCGCCCCTTGCTTTCAGAGGTGCAATAAATCCGCCGTGATCCACACTTATTCCCCGTTTTCAAGCCATCAGACAGCGGCTCCGTCTGCTCCGTGCTCTTCTCTAGCGATGACTCGACAAGGCAACCACTGGGCTTTCAAACAGAAGTGCCGCGTCAAGACAGCTACTGTTAACCCGGATAATAGAGGAAGAGAGGTGTTCTTTCAAAATAAAGCAAAAATTAGAAAAGTATCACCCCAAAACCCACACTGATGGGTGTTAGCCATGCAATGGAAAAACCTCATCTCTCAACCCTTTTTCTCTGGCTTAGTACAACAGTTTTGAGTTCTTACACTATGTATTTTTAAAAACTGAGGTTGGATACAGAGTGATGCGAAGAAAATGATTTAATTTGGGGGTAAAAAACCCAACAGGAATTGCTCAATGTGTGACTTTTAAAACCAGCGTTTTTTGTTTTATTTTTTAAATATTCCTCAGTGGTTATCTTTTGTATTGATGTTATGGTCTTTGTTTTACTCTACTTATTATCTTACACTTACTTACTATAATTGATTACATCACTGTAACACTTAGGTCTTTTAAGTTAAATATTTTTCTTTAAAATATATGTTTGAAATATACATATGGTTTCCTTAAACATAGCTATAATGGCCTGACAATCAATGTCTTTCATAAAACTTTGTTGAATATATTTAAAATGTATCTATTTACTGGTAGCCTATTTAATTGTATTAAAAAAAATCCTGTCAAATTATAACTTGCTGCACTTTTGAAAAATTACCCAATGCCACTGAATGTAACTCAGTATATTCTTCACTTAATAGGGGGTTTCTCAAATGGAAGCCAAAACGGGAGTGCAATTGCGCTCCTGAAAAAATGCTCCAATATAGCCATTAATGAGAATCTTATTTTGACAGGTCAAACCGAAGTGTAATTGTTTATCCTGTAATTGTTGACCGGCTTGACACCAACAGCCGGAGGAAAACTCCAGTGTCCTGAGCTAGTCAACAGCTGCAGTACGAACCAACACATAACATCATGCTTTTATTTTATGTCTCGTTCACGGTCAGCCTTTCTAATTCATACTTACTGACTCTATGTGTGCATGTATATATGTGATCTCTCCCTCTTTCCAGGCGTGTGTGCGTGTGTGGCCCTCACCTGGTCACTCTCTGACGCCCTGTGCTGGTCATCACTTTTATCATAGCTGCTGAGGAAGTGTCATACAATCTCCTCACCCTTAACAAAGCAAAAGATCACAGGACTATTCCTTTAATAATTCAGGTTTAAATGCACTTAGAATGGGTCTATAACAGTGCTAAAGTGTTATTTAGAGTTATGCTTTAATATTGTATTCCTCTAGATTATTTATCACAGGTTCACTGCAATTTTTCAGAAGGGAGGAAACAGATAGAAAAATATAATGAGCATAATTGGTTGATTTTAGTTAATTTATTTTTGTTTTTTTTAATTTGGTTCTAAAGGTTCAAGTCTGTACCTATTAAAGACTACACATCAGTATTCATCCACACTTAGGGATCTCATATTTTGTCTTTCAAATCTACCTGTCATTGAGCTGCAGCGCCTCTGGCAATATTAAACAATCTGTTCATCAGTTATGAAAAAGGAGGAAGAGTTCCTATTCTCTCCAAAGCCGGTGTGTGTGCCGATCCTGATCATCACACGCACACTAATGTTCATTTTTCTCTGAGGGTCTTCCTTTTTCGTATTTGACAGCAGGGGTCCAAACATTTTAATGCCACGGCCCCTCAAATGAAAACACAGACCAAAGAGGGATCCCCTGATTCGAACATTCTTATAACGTTATCTCACTATCTCACAAAATGAATATTATGCTCCAAAGTCATTTTAAATATAACTTTGTTGGCACAGAACGTGAGATTTCTTTCTCAAAATCTTAGCTTGTAATTATGTGCTGTAAACCTTACAACTAACTTGTGCAGTCTTTGCCATATCTTATCAAATATAGCTGTTATCTAAGCCTCCACTGTTAGTAGCATGATAAATTGCTCTGGATTGCTGCAACCCAATCAGCAAACACTCCTAAAATGATAAGAATATTGCGAAGGATGTTGTCATACCTGCAACTCTCACATACACTAGCGTTTGTCAAGCAGTGGGCAGAGACACAAACTGGGTCATGGACTTGTTTTCTTGGGTCTCCACATGACCACCAGGAGTTTAATATTGCAGCAGAACATGAATGAGTCTGTGTGTTTCAGTACAGAACACATCATTCAATTTGGGTCGAGATGCCTGGCCTGAATAGGAGTTGGGTGTGTGTGTGTGTGTGTGTGTGTGTGTGTGTGTGTGTGTGTGTGTGTGTGTGTGTGTGTGTGTGTGTGTCTGTGTGTGTGTGTGCGTGCGTGTGTGTGTGTGCGTGCGTGTGTGTGTGTGTGTGTGTGTGTGTGTGTGTGTGTGTGGTGGTGATGGTGGGGGATGCTTTTTTGGTCTGTGCGCATACATTCTACACATGTTTATCCTGCATTTTGCTTAAGGCAGTGAAACAGTA
The DNA here is from genome assembly GCF_016859285.1 of Xiphias gladius. NCBI lineage: Eukaryota > Metazoa > Chordata > Actinopteri > Istiophoriformes > Xiphiidae > Xiphias > Xiphias gladius. Next base: position 10,158,926 of record NC_053401.1, read on the forward strand.
TGCGAGGCTGCACAACAATATAGCAGCAAGTGAGGGCTGAACCAAACACTTGTACATAGACTGTAAGTACCAGTGCTGAGAAAAAGTCTACCAAGTAGGGTGTGGTGTGTACTTAACCCTCAAATGTGTGTGTGATTCGATCACTCCATTATTATCAGTACAGTCTCCGTATATATTATCAACCTATATCTTGGTGTTCACTGTACAAGCAATATTTCATTTTGTTTCCTTCCTTTCCTTTGACAACCTCTCTTATCCCTCTGCATCGGAATTATCTTTCATTGTGTTACTTCTTAATGGAATCTGGCCTGATTTAGGTTCCATGTTTCACATTTATTGTGTCACAAATGTCTTACTCTACATAAAACTCCTGGCTGCACAGTATGTATGTGCCCAAAAACTAGAACTATGTAAAGCAATTGAAAGGACATCTGATATATAACCCTGTCTTCATTGCTCTCTCACTTTTGTAAATGCATATTTGAATACATGTTATATTTGTTAAACTGGATTCTCAAGCGTCATGAATATAGAGAGTGTTTAATGGAAGAGTTTGATTGGACAAAACAAAGTCCCGGAAAGAAACACGTGCCTGTGTGTGATGTTAACAGCTTGGCATTCAGACCTTTTCAAATGACAGCAAGAGTTTAACCTTAGTTTTCCTTCAAGGCACACACACACGTGCGCACACACCACGCCTCGACACACCTTAGCCCTCTCCCTCAATAAGCTGTAGAACTGCCCCTGAAAATTACTCTGTCAAAATGAATGATTTATTCTACTCTCTCTCTCTCCCTCTCTGTTCTGACCTGCACCTGCGTTGACCTGAATGCTACCTGCATACTAGAACAACACATTTTCGCCCCCAAAGTTCCAGCGATATCAGAAGGAAAGTGGAACACAGAGGAAAACCCGAGGACTGCTACTCTTAAGGTAGCTGCAAAGCGTGAGGTCTCAGTGAGGTGACGAGAGGCCTGAGCTGCAACGTGATTGATCCACATTTCTCTAAGCTCACGTAGGGGGCACCCCGACCTCATACTGTATAGTGCAACTAAATTCCCTGATAGCATATTAAAGAATAAAAGACAGGATTTGTAAAGGAATTGTTCGACATTTTGGAACATAAGTTTATTCTCTTTCTTGCTGATGAAGGTTGATACCACACTCATATCTGTTTGGTGAATATAATGCTATAGCCAGCAACCACTTTGTTTTGCTAAGCCCGAAGACTTGGCACTGAGCGACCCAGCTTGCCTGGCTGTCAGGGGTAACAAAATCCGGCTACCAGCATCTCTAATTCTCACTTATTAGCGTCTTGTATCTTGTTGGTTTAATCCGTACAAAAACCAAACTGTATGCAGATTTTGTTACCTTTGGACCAAGCCAGCTAAGCTAGCTGTTTCCCCTTTTATTCCCCCAGTCTTCATGCTGAGCTAAACTAACTTCCTGCTGGCTGAAGCCTTATATTCAACCAAAATGCTGGAGAGTGGTATCAGTCTTCTCATCCAACTCTTGACAAGAAAGTGAATTAGCCTGTTTTCTTAAATTTTGAGCTATTGCTTTATTGTAATGACTATCACAACTTCCTAATTTCTGGATGGCTCCAGGTGTGACGGATGCCTTTCATGCGTATTTCAAACAGTGACTGAAGAGAACAGCAAATTCCTTTAAAAAGACCGATTTCTATTCCTATGGAAATTTCTATCGGCTCAACAGAGGAGAACTTATTGATGTGAATCACACTTCGCTGGTATATTTGTTTATCTTTGGCTGACTCTGGAATGAGCTATCTTTGGCTTATACTCTATTTGAGCAATCTAGAAACTGACGCTTATTCCGGGCTTGAGATTTTTGCACTGTATGTCACTTTAGATGTCAAAGTAACACCTGAAAACTGAATGTTATATTTGAGTCTGTTCATGGTACAGGTTGTGTTGACTGACAGCTCAAACAGTTGGAATCCATTAGCAGAGAGGTTCTGACAGGCTTCCACTCACTGACTTGGACGGCTTTCAGTACTAAACCAAAAATGACATTTGAAGGTCTTCCTCTTTTGTCATTTTCCCCCAGTGCCCCAGTCACCTAGTTTTAACTCTCTTTCCTTCAAACACAGACACGCTGTAATCGAAACCTGCGTTGGTTTTGCTATTTTTTCCATCTTCCACAGAACTCAGATTCATTTTCTGATTCCTTAAAAAACATGATGGCGAAAAATGTTTTATGATAGAAGAGAAAATAGAATTGACATGGTTTGTAAGCTTTTGTCCAGTCAACAGATGATTGAAGTTGTGCCAACACTAATGGCTGCCAACCTTTAGCAGTTATGTTTATATTACAGACTGGATTATCTGCTCATTCTGACAGGATGCAGTTTTATTCTTAAATAGCACCCTTGCTGATTTTTAACATCAGAAAGACAGCACTATTTCCAACAGAAGAGGAAAATAATGGAAATTCAAAAAACTAATATTAGATTCAGAATTCCTTATTAAAAAAATGTAGCTGCTCACTGCTTTTCCACCCTCTCGCTATGTTGGCTCACTTACAAAAATATGTAATAATATTATTATCTTCATGCCTCACTGATAAAAGTAAGACATTTTGAAAGAAAAAATATTTATTTGCATTTAAAGAGGGAGGTTATTTGTAGTGTTATAGCACAGTTTATGAAACTCTTCTTCTTACTCTCCTTACTCATATTTGATAGAGGGAAATGCACCTATGTCCACCATGTCTGGTTTTGGTGCTGTAGCTCACCAACTCCCAGACACACACACACAAACACACACACACACACACAGACACACACACACACACACACACACACACACACATACAAATTATAAGATATCAAAAGAGGAAGCTTGAGAGTGAAGTATAACCAAGAATATGCAGAGGGGAAATATGCCAAGAAAGGCTGCTGACATAGCAGTGTGTATATGTGTGTATGTGTGTGTGTGTTTGTGTGTATATGCGTGTGTGTGTGTGTGTGTGTGTGTGTGTGTGTGTGTGTGTGTGTGTGTGTGTGTGTGTGTGTGTGTGTGTGTGTGTGTATGTCTACATGTGTAAGAGTGTGTATCTGGTCGTGCTGTTCTGCCTCCCATATCAAGCATGCAATCGTGTAAACTCTTCTTCTTCACTTCAGCTCTCATCAATCAGTTCTGGAACAGTGAATTTTCATTTCAATAAAAAAAATAAAAAGTACATGTTAATTGACAGTTGTGTGTTTTTCCGGAGATCTGTGAGTCTATTTCAACCTTACTGATTCCCCATTTTTCTACAGGTCATGCTATTATCTCCATTTCTCCTTGTCTCGGTGTTTGTGAAAATCTGTCATTGCACGTTGAACATGCTATGGTTTCTTGTTTGTCCCTCCATTTCTGCAAGTGTATTTGTGTGTGTGTGTGTGTGTGTGTGTTTGTGTGTGTTTGTGTGTGTGTGTGTGTGTGCGTGTGTGCGTGTGTGCGTGTGCCGATGCAGTTTAGAGAACTGACAAATTATCTCCTCTGTTAAAGAGCAAAGTGTGACTTGCGTTGACCTCTTCTACTGATGACTGTGAGTTTTTGTCCTTCCTAACAGGTTGAAACAAGTTGGAGAACTCAGCCCAGGTAGTTATATTTAGTCTCTCTCTTTCTAACTCTCTCTCTCTCACTCTCACTCTCTCTCTCTTTCTCTCTCTCGCTCCTTCTCTCACTCTTTCTCTGTGCATGTCTTCCTCTAAAATACTTCTCTCTGGCACTTCTCGCTGTGTGCTGACGTTGTCTCTTTCCCCTGGCTGTCTCTTTCTCTCCATCCTTCTTTCCTTCTTTTACTTTAAGCAGGCTTTATCTGAGCATCATAAGGCTTCATAAGCACACTCAAAATACACTATGACCTTGATAAAAACATTATTCCGTGGGATATTTTCTTCATTGTGCTTGAGGAATTTTCTTTAATGATCAGAATGTAAAGACTAGTTATCTAACTCTCATGTGTGGCATATACGTATTTTCAGGTTCTTCTGTCTGTACAAGTTCTGATTAATATATTCTGGGACATCTGACATTAAATTCAATTAATTTATGAGGTGGATCTAACTCTAAACTTTTGGAGAACAAGGAGATAATATAAGCAGTATACACTGAGCCTCCCTGGCTTTGACGCAAGTGACCAATCAGGTCAGCCGGCTGTGGGTGTGTGCTGTGGGAGAGGAATCGGCTATTGTTTTCATTCGTTAAAAACAAAATCAACGAATGCTCATTTAACACTCTTCCTCACTCGGACACCAAAGAGCTTCTCAGTACAACTTCATTTAACAAGTGAAGCAGCTGGTCAAGTGCCTTGATCAAGGGCACCTCAGCAGAATTTCCCGCAGTAGAGAACAGTATAATAAACGCTTTTCTTTTCAAATAAGGACACATCCTGACAACCTAAAGCCAAGTCGTAACTCTTTTGAACTCTGACTGGCATGCCAGTAACTCAGTGCATGTACTATGTGCATGTGTGGGTGTGTGGGTGTCTCTGTGTGTCAGAGGATATGCCTTACCAGCACTCATGTTGCAACAGTGAACCTGTCACTTCCCTTCTCAGTGACACTGCATGCAGCTCTCTCTCCCCCTCTCAAGCTAGAGAGAGGCAATCCAGAGAGAGAGAGAGAGAGAGAGAGAGAGAGAGTGCCTTAGCCTCAGAGATATAGTTCTGCTTTAAGGTGAATGGAGCCTCCGGTCATGCGCGGGTATACAGTGCACTGCCTCCGCGTTGGCGAGGCGTAAAAATTGTTGTTCGTCCATCCGTGCGTCCCAATCTCATGAACGCGATATCTCAGGAACGCCTTTGGGGAATTTCTTCAAATTTGGCACAAACGTTCACTTGGATGCAAGGATGAGCTGATTAGAATTGGGCGGTCAGCGGTCAAAGGTCAAAAGTCACTGTGACCTCACACGACACGTTTTTTTTGCCATAACTCAAGAATTCATACGCTAATCGTGACAAAACCCCAGCACCGCACAACGAAGAACACAGCACCGGCCGCTACAGGCCTGATAGAAGATCTGCAGGAGCCTGTTGCACACACTGAAGGATCTGAGTCTCCTCAGGAAGAACAGTCTGTTCTGTCCCTTCCTGAAGAAGGCTTCAGTGATTTGAGTCCTGCGCAGTTTTTTTTAATGATTTGACCTGTGGGAGTCCACCCTCCTCACATCCTCTCCCTGGATGACAACCAGGACAGGGGGCTTGCTGTTCCCCTGGTAGTCCATCACAAGGTTTCGCTGATATTGGCCTCAGGTGATTATCATTGCACCATGTGACAAAGCTTTCTATCAGTCCCCTGCATTCTTCTAAGTGGAGAGCAATACAGCATGCAATACATGTCAATAGTGACTTCCAAACTTCCTTCCTTTGGTCAAAAAATACACTTAATGCCTTTTAATACGTTTATTCAAAGTCTTCATTACATACATGATATGAGTCTGGACAGACATTGATGGAAACTGCAACGTGACTGGTTGCCGGGGGCATACAAGCGCAAGGCGGTAATTCTAGTTTTAGTATTTGTTTTGAGCCTTTGAAGATGCCTCGGTGTTGACATCTTGCTTTATGCACATGAACATTTGAACTGTGTTTTAGTGATGAATTATGGGCAGTGTCATACAGGAATATGCCCTCAGCAATGATGAAGGCTCATACTAAATTTGTAAAATATAATAAAGGACACACAAAGTACCAAATGAATACTCTTTCAAAACACTGTTAAATGCTGTGGCATTGTACAGTAAATTCAAAAGGAGTTCAGTACCAAATCATCATGCAGTGCATTCTTCTACCAGGTAGTGTCACTAAAGAGTCCAGTGTGTCAGTCTCGGTCAATGTCGAGTTTGACAGATTTCACCTGACCTTTCCGTAAACCGTCATTCTCCACCTTCTCCTCTTCTCTTTTGCGCTGTGCTTCCAAATGTCCCCCTACAGACCTGTTAGGATCCCATTATTCTACTCAGGCCAAACAAAATTTAACTACACACGTCCTCACTCTGATAACACTCCAAATTGGAGGCAATTAATGTACTGTAAATGAGGTCTCTCTCCCTGCGGGGGGACGAGTTGGTTACACATGACATGACAAATATGATTAAACATAGAGAGTGATTAAAGAAGAGCAAAAACAGAAGATAATTACTTACTCCCATTACAAATGCCTTTGTTTGGCCATGTTTTAACTTGTTTTTACGACACTGTCGTATAATGGCTTGCCTGTGGGACAAAGGATAAGTACTGCTAATAATTCTCTGTTTTTACCTCCTGGAAATACCTCGTGGGTGGGGACAGGTGTATTAGGAGAGCTGAAATGTTGTGAGGGCGATTAGTAGCAACACAAAGCTATTATCAAGTCACAATAAAGCTCCCTAAACCATTAGGTACTTGCAAATATTTTATGGCTCAGGGATTTCAATCCCAAAATATACTGGGGACTTCTCACTAAAATAACTGCAGGAACCCGACACCAGTGTGCTCATGTGCTGTAGACTACAGTTTGCACTAATACAAAGCCACGTTGTCCAAACTGCAGTTGTCATAAATCTGATTTATGGCCTTGAAGTGTTGGGTCTTAAATGTTTTTAGGGTAATAAAACACGCTAAACGTTTCACCCTGAGGCTGGGTCTTCCAATTACTGTTCATGCTAAAATGGAGGCTTACAGTTCACTTGTGCGGTTAAATCGTGTTACAATAAATGTGCAATAAGAGTGAAGAATCTGTAAACGCAAGATAAAATGTGCAGCTGCCTCAGCAAGAGGCTTAACCATGCAAGTCTTCATCACAAAATCATTCTGTCATCAGACTGCAGAGTGGACATTCAGCAGGTCGAAAATATTACTATATGAAAATGAGAACAAAAATGGGAGGGAATACACTATTTTCTCATTATCCTCAGTCCTGTTTTAAAATCTAATTTCCTGTTCCAAGGGGGAAAAGTAATATATTCCTGAGAAGCGATGATTTTAAAGCCACAAGAAAACAGTCAAGCCTATATATATATATATACGTGTGTTTTTGTGTGTGCGCTTAATGGAAAAATACATTGGTTTTCACTTGGTGCTGAGATTGGCGTAATTTTGAGAACAAAAAAAGCATTTTCAACAACTGTACTTACTGATAAAAGACAAATTTGATTTTCTAGATGGTTGAATATCATGTATGTCTGTGGTTCATTTTGTTTGCAGGCTCTTACACCGTCTCTCACACTGTTTTTTTTGTGATTCTGTTTTATCAAAGCCCTCCCGCGAGGACTGAATCACTCAGTTTTCATTTACAGAACTTTTGCAATCATCCAATCTACACAAATTGGAGTTACTACTGTCCACGTATTATAAAAGAGTTTAATGGGTGAAGCAGGGGGCAGAGACACACACTTAAGTGAGAAAAATCAAGTGTTTAGCCCATTTTGCAGATTATTTCGCCTTGAGGGCAAAAATGATGAGTATGGTGGGACCAATGCAAAGCTGGTAAAACAACCTGAACTATACGTTTGTACTTTCTACACCGGCACTTGTATATTGTTTTTAAAGAAATAGTTTGACACTTTGGAAATAAACTTATTCGCTTCCTTGCCTAGAATTAGAAGCTCCTTACAGCTTGATATTTAATGGACAGATACTGTATGAAAGTGGGAAAGTGAATGAGCGCATTTCCTAAAATGTCAAACAATTGCTTCAACTCTTTACAAAGATATCAGTTGCTACCTCCAGTTTCATAGGTTATTTTCTATTTTAATTGAATTGCTAAAGCTCATAAAAGGTGCTACCACTGGTTTAAAAACTAGTTTTTATTAGTTGCAATAGATTTAAAAAGCAGGTTTTTGAATAACTAAAAATGAAAAATGTCAATAATTTCCACTAACCAGTTCATTTGAGTTTGTTGGTTGAGGCACCCAAAAAAAAACTTCACCCATAGGTACTTCTTTGGATAGCAGGGCCCAAGATCATCTCTCTGTGTTTTTGGTTGTTACTGGTTGGCAATAGAATATGTTGTGTTTGAATATGCTTTGGTCCTACAAAGACACTGAGGAAGCCTGAGGTTAAAAAATGTTGAACTGCAACACACACTCTGACTGAGCAGGTGAAACATGAAAGCACATGTGCACCTGCTCGCCTGTCAGTGACACACACTAGCACTTTGATCTGTGCTGTTTCACTCTCATCCCAAGGTAACCTGCTCCGTTCGCACGTCTGTGTATGCATATGAACGTGGACGTGATCATTTGTGGTTGCATATCTGCCAGTATGTGTCCATACATGTGAGTGTTTGGTTTGGTCCGATAGCTGGTATCAGAAGCTCCGATGTGTAAAAGTAGCTCTGTTAACTTTGAAGTGGGTTACCTGTTGAGTCTGCGTGTGTGTGTGTGTGTGTGTGTGTGTGTGTGTGTGTGTGTGTGTGTGTGTGTGTGTGTGTGCATATGATTGCATCGCTACAATGAAAATTCTTGGAGCATAAAGGGGCTTTTATCTTTGCCAGAATGAGAGACTGGCACCGTCTGGTTAGAGTGGGTTTGTATGTGCATGTGTGTATGACAGACAGAGGTAGACAGTGAGAGGTCAGCACTGCCTGGTACTCAACTGCAGAAGCCCTATCTCTGCGTGTCTGTGTGCGTGTGTGTGTGTGTGTGTGTATGTGTGTGTGTGTGTGTGTGTGTGTGTGTGTGTGTGTGTGTGTGTGTGTGTGTGTGTGTGTGTGTGTGTGTGTCACAGAGAGAGAGAGAGAGAGAGAGAGAGAGAGAACAAGAGCACAAATGAACGAGACAAAGACTGATATAGCGCAACAAAGAGACAGAAAGACAGGCAAAGGATTGTATATGTTCCAGTCAGTAACATTACACAAAGTGTCACGTGTTTCCAAAGCTTAGTTGAAGTCTCCAAAGCAACTTTGTGTAAAATGTGATGTGTGTATCACTCTCACCTTCACAAACAGCATGAGCCATTTTTTTAAAACATGGATTCAAATGACTGCAGGTAAATCACAACTGAAATCCACTTGCACGGAAAGCACGCTATTAATAACTTCTATACACAAATGAAAGCTGTTCCCATTCAGGAGAGAATATACTGTAAACAAAAAGCCTGTGTTGCAGCTTTTGTTAATGTTTCGCAATACCTTCTCACAACTTTGTTTATAGTCAAGCAAAACTGCTACATCAAGAGCAGAGGCGCCACAAAAACCCCTAAGGCTTTACTCGCATAGAAAAAAAATCTTACTGAGGGTCAAGCAGAATTACAGGGATGGGCTTTACAGCTACTGTTTCAGCTTTCACATGTGCATATACACATAGAAAGCCTTCAAGAACTGCTCTTTACTGTGTATATCGAGACAAGCCAGAGAAACCTTTCTGAAGCAGGATTTCACGTTTAGCCATTTGGCTATCAAAAACATCACATTGTAAGTCCCTGTAAGCCAAGAGAATAAGTAAAGGTGTTCACCCTGTAGCTCAGACTATTTCATCTACACAGCAGTTATTCATTTCTAAGAACTAGAAAAGTGCATACTGTAACTGGCATCTTCTGAAGACCCTCTGTTCCTAGGAACCAAAGAATGAGGAGGTTTGGCCCAATAGCTGTAACCTCTGAGTTTCTAGGAACGATTACAGAAAAGAAAAGTCTGTGGGCAGGCCAGTTCGTTTTTTAACCTCTCATTTAGGGATTAGCTTGGAATCTATTCCTCAAATAGTCCAGCAACCTACACACAAGTTAAATAGTCCATGTGCCAGTGAATAGTTACTATGCAACCCAAAAATCCCCAAAAGACGACAGTAGTGTAATTCTAGAAAATCAGAAAAACCCAATAACGTGTCGGACAGTGTGAGCTGAGATTAGCAGAGTTCCTGGAAGTTGATTAAGGCAAGCGAAGTGTCGAGAAAAAAAAAAGAAGTAGATCGGCAGATCTTTCCAGCTTTCAAGCTCTGAAGAGATCAAAAAATGATCCGTTATTAGAGAGGAAATCAAGACAGGAGCTCAGTCCCTTAACCTTTGTCCCAAATGAATACTACACAACGAGAGCATCCATTTTTTGAGGAAGCAGTTTGTAATTATTAAAAAAAAGAAAGAAAAAAAAAATCCAACACACACAAATAATGTAGGTTGTATATTTGTGCTTATGCTGACCATATATGTTGTTTGAGGGTGTTAACAGTTTATGTTGGTTTGTTCTGCCATATTGAGCAAATTCAAGTGGAGAGCGTTACTAAAAGATATCCGGGCTGATGGGTCTTAATCCACACAATACTGACAACGCTCTTCAAATCTGTCAACAGGTGAAGATTGTAGAGGGCCAGAGTCCTGGATGGAATATGATTAAGTGAGACTGATGTGGTGTGGGCTGGGGGAGCTATAGGGCCTGACTAAAATCTGAAAATCATATTTATAGTTCAAAAAAACATGAAAAATATTTACAGCTGATTGAAAAAGAAAAGCGACACACCACGTTACCTGTCACATGCTCACCATGCGTGTGTGATGTTCTTATTCACATACGCTTAACGTAATGAAATTCCTGCCACTGAGGTGATGATTTTTTTGAGGATTATGGGCTTGCAGCGGTGTGTTTAATCACTGTTGACAATTACCTTTCCCCACAGGACACTCTATATTTGAGTATTTGAACAAGAGAGACAGGAAAAGCCACACATTGTTCTTTTATCTGTGTATGTTTGTTGCCCAGTGTCGGTGGTCTGATGTGTGTGCTGTATGAGAGAGAAAACAAAAATAAATTTGTGTCATTTGTGTATTTATTTGTGGCAAGCTATGTTTGTGCGTCCACTGCAAGCATTTTTTCAGTCCCTGAATTTCCCAGTTACACTAACGGGTAACGTTTGTGTTAGAAGGGTTTCCAACCAGTCCCTTCTCCTTCTTCCCTGTCTGTATTTCCCCCTTCCTTCAAGTTTCTGCCTTAAAGTCAACAGCAGCGCATTCCTCTGTCACCTCAGTTTTACAAAAGTCCATTCAACCTTATAATCTAATAAACGTTCATTTTCATGTAAAAGCACACGGCTATTGTGTCCTCGCCATTTATTGTCTTCTACATTTACACACTGTCAGCACTTGCATCAGACTCAGCATCTTTTACATTAAAGCGAGACTGAGTAGCTATTGAAAGATAAAATAACCCCTTCTTCCTCTTACAAAAAAAAAGTTTAGTTAAAAAGCAATACAACGCAGCCTTGCCCAAATCATCACACTCTGGGGTTCGGCCGATCTAGCCTCACTTGGTCTGGTATGACCAGTCGCTTATGGTGGCTAATGTTAGCTAATGATAAGAAACTTAAGATAGAATTAGATTAGAATTAGACTTGATAACTACAAATTACAAGAGATGTTTTTTACTCACCTCAAGTGCTATGTAGTGCTGCAGATGGTTTTAGTTTTACTTGCCCAGGTTTTGAGATATCCGTCTCTAACTCTCCTGATATGAATAGGCCTGTTTCCTAGGCACATAGTGTCTTTGGGTCCATGTTATAGAGTCACGGGGTCCCCTGGTTTAGTGACCTGTAAACTCCTAACAGTGGAGCCACAGTGCTTTACTGGGAACGCGTCTGACCTCAGTTAACTTAACAGAAATACAGCAGAATGTTTTTGTTGAGCAAACAGGCACAAATAGACAGGACCTGGTGTGCATTTGCTGTTATTGGTTTGCTGTGGTCGGTCACTCAAACACAGTACATACTCCACTCCCATACATAGGGACAAGACTAACACTTGGATAATATTTGCCTGGTTTTCAGTATGGTGGTTCATTTGGTATTAGCATTTTTACAACCTAAATGTGGTACAGAGGGAGAATAGAGAGAGAAAAAGAGACGGAGAGACAGGCTCAAAGAGTGCAATTGGAGGGAGAGGGAGTGGGGGAGACTAAGATGGGTTGAATAAGCCGTTTGTTTGTCCCACTGCTGTCCTCACTGGCCTTGCCTGGTGTTTGGTGCCTGGTATCCAGGGTAATTTCCTTTCATAACGTCCACTGCTATCCGTGCATTGGCATTTTCACTGCAGTAGGGGCAACACTTGGTGCGCGATTGTGTGTGTGTGCTTGCTTGGTTGCTTGATCGCTACGGGTCTTATTATGCAGGGAGTGGGGAAGGCAGAGAGAGGGGAGCAGGGCCGAGACATCGACCTGACATCGCTGAGATCCACCATGCCAGCCAGCGGCCCTCTGCAGGTTAGTGCGACCAAAAAGACTGAGAACACTGTGTGAAAAAGAGGGGGAGACAGGGAGAGAGACAGAGTCAGGTAAGGCCAGAAAGAGAAAGATAGCAAGAGAGAAAAACAAAGAAGAAAGAAAAATGCAAAGGGTCAATTTGGACTATACTGCAGTATCTCTCTTTCTGTTCAGCAGTGGCCTCTCCAACCTCTCTCTCTTCCTTTCTGTTTCCCCTTCTTTCTCAGTCCCTGTTCCCTTCAGTCTTTCATCTCACCTTCTCTCCTTCTTGGTTGATTTGTGACTCTGAATCACTGCTCCTGTCTTAGCTTTGCCACAGAGTTGTGGTATGTCCCGCCTAAGTGAGAGCTGAGGATCAGAGGGTTGCTGTGTGGCTCTCTGGGTTAGGCTGAGTGTCTGTACTCTATTCTGCTACCCTGAGATCCTGATCGCAACATCCATCAAATATCAATTAGGGCCTGGGTGCAAGGGCTAATAAAGTCCCCTAATGTAGCTACAGGTCAACAGAGCAGGTACTCACTAATGCCAAGAAAAAGAGGTCAAGTTAGGGCTGGGGACCTGATTTTTTTTTTTTTTTTTGAGAAGATGCTTTTCTGAACAGCCTGTTTTTCTTTCTTTAACGTATCCATTTTAGGGTATATTTGTTTAATTTTAAAGGAATCTATCATTATTTATTTTGAGTTGAATTTTGTTTGATGTGGTTCCAAGCAGTTTTGCACTTGTTTTTCAAATAATCTTCTGACTCATCATTCACTACAGTTAAGGTATGCAGAGAGCCTCCTAAACACCACTGCCCCCCCCCAACAACCAGACACACACACACACACACACACACACACACACACACACACACACACACACACACACACACACACACACACACACTCCCTGGTGTCTGTCGCCATTCATCTTCTGTATCAGTGTCAGGGCTAGCGGTGTTCCTGCCCATCAACCAGCAGGGCTATCAGTTACTGGTATATTTAGCTACATAGTCTCCAGTGAACAAAGTGCTATTACTCAAGACAAGCTCGGTGTGTGTACGTATGTGCCCTAAAAAAAGTGTGAGTCAGTATATGTGGGTGTGAGAAAGTGACAGATGTGGGAGAAAAAGTATACTCAGTTGGAATATGCATATATATAAATATACCATATCCTTCAGGACCATTCATGATCACATAATCACTGTACCTTAAAGATGCTATGTATAATTATTTTAGATTAAAACATTAAGAAATTAACTAAAATTATCAACAGATTGTTAAGAAATAACAGTTTTGATGTTCTGTCAAAGACGCCTCTGTATCGTGTTGCTATTGAGATATCTACTGAAGTTAGCGTGCTAATCATCTAGCTCCGGCCTGTCCCGTCTCGTTATACAACTTTGTACCTCAAGAGGTGATAGTGAGTCACTTTAGCATCCAGTCTGCCCTCAGTCCAACGTGAGAGGATGAAGAAGGAGCGCTGCCCAGAGGCCAAGACACCATGTATGGCAGCAAAGAAAAGAAGCGATTGAAGCAAAACAAATGTTAGCATTAGCGTTGCTTTCCACCGCTGGAAATAGCTCTTGACCAGTAAAGGAATGAAGTTTGATGCTGAACTGTTAATGTTTCTTCTAGAATGGCAAATAAACAGCTGGTAATGATAATGTTGGCTATGTAGCGATAGCAAAAATGTACATATAGCACCTTTTAAAGTGTTGTGGGTGAAATGAATCCTAAACCAAAAAGCATCGTGCTGTCCTTTTCAAATTTTGCCCACTCAGTACTGTTGGTGAGCAAAGTCGAATGAATATGATATTTCTTCCTGTATATTGGATAATGTGCTTTTTGCTTTCTTTTGGCTGTTTTATCCTGTACTATTTCCACATTTACACCTTTGTAAATGCATTAAGATAATAGCTAGTTCATTGCACATTGGTCAGGCATGCAAAGACAGTAAATGTGCTTTGTTGCAGTGCCTACTGCTTTCTAATAAGTGCTACATTGAAACTTAATATAGATCTTCCAAAATCAGGCAAATTTTCACCAAAAAGTGTCTTCACTCTTCCTGCTCATTAGATGAAGGTCATCTCACAGTGCAGTTGTGAATTTTATCCAGTGCTGCTCAGTAAAAGTCTTATGTAAGCAGGATGTCAGTTTTAGTCGAACGTTATGAATTTATGTAGCAGCAAAAATATGGTTGTTTACCTGCATGCTAACCACCTCTAAATTTACCAGTCATGAATGCAGGCTCTGTCCATTTATTTACCCCCCCCAAAAAAAAAAACCACACACACACACACACACACACACACACACACACACACACACACACACACACACACACACACACACACACACACACTATGTTCTCATGAGTCATAGTATAGTATACCTGTAATGCTGCGGGTAATGTTGCAAAATTTGATCTGTCGAAAGCCCGCAGTGTTTGTAATGTACACAGCTAAGTGCAAACAGGGATTACTGTAACCACAGCCCGCTGTTACTGTAGCTGAAGCAGAGGCCTGGTGTATATTTTCACAGCAAGAATTAAAGTGCCTAACTTGATTGTGAATGACGATAAGGGCCACCACAACTCTTGGCAGAGCCTGAGGCCTTGCACCCTTAAGCACTGATAAGCTGAGAACCTACGGCACCATTTGGCTTAGAATGTAAACGTTAACATCCAATGTAAACGTTAACATCCACAGATCCTTGCCACATCTATTCATTTCAACCCTGGTTGCCTATTCGTATGTTAACAGATGTTTGGAGAGAAATGTGTGATCCTCAGAAAAGAAATGAGCATATGTATGTGCATGTGTGCGGGTGTGTAAGTAAGCGCATGTGTTTAAGAAATCGCGTCAGCATGTTACACATCCAATACGTCAAGGCCAGCTCACACTAGTAGTATCACTACATTATGCATCTCATATGTTTTTGCCCTGTTGTGTTAACAACTATACTTAACAGTTAAGATGCAACAGATGTAGTGGTGTATTATATGTTACAGGAGCCAGTGACAAGGTGAAAAGAATTATGAAATCGAGATTTTCCTTTAGAATTCCAGCTATATACTTACTTGGATTTACTTACATTCTGAAACCTTTTTGCACAATAATCAATTGTCATTTATAGCCATTGTTACACATGGCTCATTCATGTAATCATATGGTATGACTTCCTGTACTTGAAAATACTGCAGCCAATCCTTATTTGATCTTGATGGCTTCACATGTGATCTCTTTTTGCAATTTCAATATACTTTGTCGGTAGCAGAAACAACCATGTTGGTCGACAAAAAACCCTTTCACCACCGGAGCTATTCTGGAGCTTTCGATTGTATCACATGATCTTCCAGAGCCATTGGAGTTGCCCAGTTGTCTCATGGTGAGATGGTTTTGTCAACTGTTGTTTACAAAGGCACACACAAACCCTCAATCTCAGCCCTTAAGCCAAAATGGACGAGAAGTCCTTAAAATGTTCAGGAAAAAATGGAAATACAAACATCCATATTTGTATGACAGCTGGGCATACTTCATCTGCTGAAGAAGACCGAGTGATATGATCAAGAGCTTCAGAGTGGAGTTGACCAAGTGCCAATTTTGTTTTTGACAACTGTTGTTTCCATGATCCAGAATGAACCTAAAGTCTCAACCATACTGATGTTTTTTTCCCTTGAATTATGGACTGAATCATTTATTAAGATTTATGAAGAGATTTGTTATTTTGTTGTTATTAAATGACCAAAACATCATGTTCCATAAAGTTTTCACACCCAGATATCTTGGGAATTTAGAGTATAATACTGAGTTGTCGGTGTCAGTCAACAACCCCATTAAATCCTTAACATACTATGGTTATTTTATTCAGTGTACCTTAGATGTTTTTTCGTGCTCAGTAAATCACATGTTTTGTCTAAAAGACCTAAACCTAAAATGCCTGGACTTACCCTCTAAGTCCTATTGGGATATGAGCTGACTTTATATAATCTGCTGTCAGATAAAACCCTTGTATGTCTAACAGTCACACAGGACTTTAAGTACTTTTTGATGCTTTTGGATTTCTACGCGATCTGCTCGATTTTGAATGGGTTTCACAGTCTCTGAGTTCACGACATTTTCTCACCCTCCAGGCATAATAGACTCAACATGGCTTCAAATCAAGTCCAAAGGGAGGCGTGTAATTTACTGAAATTGGATTTATGAGGTTTTCATGCAGCATCTGTGTGAAGCTGCCATGATGAATCTATTTCTATGGTGTGAAGGCTTTACACCTCGAAGTCACTCTCTATGTATAGAGCACAGCAACAGGGCACTGAGCACCAACACAGAATTAGTAGGAATCACACAGCTTCTCCAAGCATCCAAGCAGTTGTCATGTTTCAGAGACAGAGGAGAATTAATGAGATTATTGGCTAAATGGTACTATACAATAAAAGAATACCTCTTATCTTTAATAGCTGTTTGTGGACTACACCTTTGAGACTACTTCCAATAATTAATAAAGTGTATTAGCCTAGAAGCAGACAATAACAACCGTCATCTGGTGTAAATGGTCACCATTTAATGTACTTTTCTTATACTTTTCAACCTATAGACATCAGTGCAGTAGGTGATATTCTCTATTTTTTTTTAATGTCAACAAATTCCAGAAGAGACCAAAACTATCCATGCATTAGTCTCTCAATGCTTTCCAAGGCTGTCTGTGGCCCAGTCATTCCCAATGAACACATGAATCTTTAGAATAGATCAAAAATATATAATTTCATTTTTTTTTTTTAAATTTAAATTTCGGAAATGCCTGAGAACTGTAGTTGTTTACTCATACAAGAGCAAGTAATGGGATTATATTTGGCCGTTTGTTGTGCTAGTAATTTATGATAGCAGGACAGTTGTGAGGTCGTCTTGAAATAAACTACAGTGCCCATCTTCATGGTAATGAAGGAACATGTCACCCAATGCAACGATGTGGCTCACTGGTTATTGGTTTTCAGACAAAACTGAAGGTCTAAGGCACAGAAGGTCAAGATATAGCAGGCTTTGGATACAGAGACAATACTTGTAAATAGGATTCATTTATTGTTGGTTTTGGTCTTCACCCTGGATATGTTGACAATGAGAAAAAATATAAATAAAATAAATGATTTAAAAATGATGATTTGATGTAACTTTTCTCTGTTTCTTTTTTTTGCGTACATTCTTGAAACCTGGCTCGGGTGCTGGAGTAATAGCTGTGAGAATGGGTATGTTATTGAGTCTCGAAAACTCAAGACTGTGGTCATCCACCCAGAACCAACCCTCTCCACACCCGCTCTTTATGTTGTACAGTTGTAAAGCTGTCTTTCCATTGCATCCTAAAGGTGCATTCAAACAGAACACAAAGTGAATAGGCATTGGAGTGCATGCTAAGTCAGTGACAGGACCAAAATGATGATGCTAACTAAGAAGGAGAGAATCTTTGTTCTTGTGTTCTCAGAGGATGGTAGCCTGGCCACGTTTTTTTGGTCACTTTTTTTTTTTTTTTACAATCGTAAAAGAAACTTTCCACATGCTTAAGGCTCGCTAGCTCACTCAGACTGGTCCAACTGACGCTTGACTTCAGGAACTCCACGATGTACCCAACAGTTCTGCATAGCATTCAGGTCTTAATGGCAGCTAGGGCGTGAAGCTAAAAACCGAAGCTGAAATCACAGCAACCCTACAAGCATGACAGTTATATTTCAGAGGAGTGCAAAGTCGTTTGTTGGATGTGAAGAAGCATGAACTGGCCATCGAGTGACTTTGGCAGATGCCAGAAGGGCAGGGCAACTTTAGGGCAGATCTTGCACGTCACTTACAGTAAATATACCAACAAAAATAATAATCATACTAATCCCCACGATCAAAATAATACTGTAGGTCTAGATCTGTTGTAATGATGGCAGTAACTGTAATTGTATTCTCAGGTGTTGTTCTTCCCGTATCTTTTCCTGGATAACAAGTTGTTTACCAGAATAGTTTTTCTTTTATCCATTTGCTTTTAATGTCTGGTGCTATGTGTCCCTCCATAGCCACTGTCCTTCTTGGCTCCTTCCGACTTCTCTCACCTCCCAGAATACATAGCTGCCTTTCTTTGACATTACATTTGTGTGTGCGTGTGTGTGTGTGTGTGTGTGTGTGTGTGTGTGTGTGTGTGTGTGTGTATGTGTGTGTGCCCGCACTTGTGTGTGTAACCCCTTCTTGGCCCCTACACGGCAAATGTCACATTCTGAGTGTGGGTGTGAAGTACGAGAAAGTGTATGTGTTTGTTTGTGTGTGCATGCGCGTGTGATTCCGGGAACCTTCATCCGAGACCCAGCTGAGTCTCATCTTTAAATATCTGTGTGTAATAGGTGTGCAACGTAAAATTTTTCTTGTGTGTCTAATCTATGGAACACGTGTTTTTTTTTTTGGCTCTGTGTGTGTCATTATCCGCCTTTATATGTTTTGACAGAAACAAAATATATGCTATTCCATTCAACAAAGTTACCTAGGAAGAAATTTAGTGTAATGAGGGACTGGTGTGTGACCACATCAGAATGTGAATGGAGCAATCAGATGCCAAAGTGCTTTCCAAGCATTTTGGGTTCATTCCCACCAGAGTTTAGAGCTGTCCACTTTACTGTAGATCATCTGCTTTCTGTACACGCTTAAACTGTTATACACCTGCAAGGGCCCTTGCTCAAGGGCATCCCAGTGGTAGAAACGAGGAATGAGGAAGAGGTGAGTGCTATCCTTTCATTTCCCGGCCCAGATTTATCCTCCTGGTCCGAGAATCTAGCCCTTGACCTTTTTGCTCACCAGCCAGCTTCTCCGTCCTGTAGTGCCATGTGTGAAGGGCACCTCCGTGAGGTCATTTCCACATCCGTGAAGATAAATATTAAAGCGTTGCATGAGTGTCTGAATTTTTTTATCTACATTTATTTGATTCTGACCATTTTCTAAAAGTTTGTCGTCATAAAATCATAAAAAATTCTTACATGTTCCCTACATCAGCCTCTTTTAGCTTTTAATGCCACCATCTGGGAGAAGGTGTGGTTGAATGGAAAGATCGTTATGCAAAACACAACCAATGAAATATCTGGTTCCCAGGCGGATTCCTCAAATATTTGTTGTTTTCATCCTGCAGCTGTCTGACAACAGAATCACAAAGATATGCCAGTGTCAACACTTTGTATTGTGCAATTGCCTATACTGTAACATAGCTGCTACAGTGAGTGGCACTTCAACTGTGTTTGTGAGAGACAGACAATCAGACAGTGGAAAGCTCTGTTTTCCTCATTTACATCTACATTTTGGTGGTAGAAATGTGAATATATCCCAAAACAACAACACTTCATATTGTTATTTTTTCTGCCTTCTCTCCCACTTTTTTTCGCTTTGTTTTACACGCTACCTCCAGTTCTTTTTTCTCTTTCTTCTTCATACATTCCTCCTCATTGTCTTCTCTATTTTCTCGATCACCCTATTCCTCTTCCGTGTCTCTCTGTTCCCCGTCTTCCTCTGTCCAGGGGGCAATGTGTGTTTGTTTTTCATTTCTGGGAGGAAATGACAGCTGACTCGGCTCGAATCTGAAACAGTTTTACAGGACTAGCGCCTAATTCGCTGCCATGTGTGTGCGTGTGTGTGCAGAAATGTGAAAAGATTTTTGGATGGTGCGTGTGCAAAAACAAAAAAAGCCAAGATGAGTGAGACCAGATGAAACTTTAGATCCTACCAGATATAAACAATTAGATTATCACACAGACACTCACACACAGACCGGTCCCTCTGTCCCCTGCTCTCTCTTTCCAAAACCCGCAATTATATTGTCACAGAGTGAAACATAGCAGATATAAAATGCTAGTATTCTCGTCACAGACACACAAGTCGGCTCCTTTACATCCACTTGAGTAGTAATTAAAATCTTTACTCCTATATTTAACATTCTTTTCAACCAGGGAAAGAGCCATTCTGGACTCTGCATGATATATTACATAAAGACATTGTTTGTCGTATTTACTAAGTGGTCATCCGTAAAACCTTGAGGTGATTATCATACTCAAAATAAATCACTTGCTGCAGCGTTAGGCCAAGAGTGCTGGGTCACACTTTTGTTCCTCATCCACTTCATCCAGCCATATTTGCCAAGAAAGGGCGGGAAACCCCCCTTTCCAGTACTGGGGCTCCCCGGCTGGGACACCATAACTCACAACACTAACTCACACATGCAGACACACACACACACACACATACAGATGTACATAAATTACAAATGCACACCAGATATATAAATTCAAGTTCACTGTATGTCAGTCTGTATCTCTGTATACACCCAAATCTAATTAAACAACATTGAACTGTTTAATGGTTTTCCTTAGAATTCATCAGGATTTTTTTATTTTCAGAGAACTGCCTATTGCTTGTCAACTGCCCATATAATACAGCTACATTTGACTGCAGTGGTTTGAGTCGCCGTACACTTCATTTGAAACTGTAACTCATGGAGGTGCTGTGCTTGGACAGTAGCCCAACCCATGCAGAGACGCGGCCACACGCATGTGGCCGCACGTCTGGGGGAAAGGATGCATATAAAAATAGGCATCAAAGTCATAAACATGCACGGCTTCATAAACATATACGACGCTTAAGAGGCTGTGTGTGGTGACTGGCATGTAGAAATCAAGAAAAAAAAAAAAAGTCATTGGCCGACAAACAGAGACACAAACACACACAGAATCTGACCTCCTGTGTTTGTTGATAAAACGCGTTGCTGTGCAGCGGGCTGCTGGCCTGTATGGAGGATTTGAGTGTGTTTATGTTAATTGAGGGGTGATCTAAAGGTAAATACAGACCTCTCTCTATCTCTGTTTTCCTTCCCTCCGGCACGGTGTTAGGTCATCGGATAAGACGGAGTGTGTGTGTGGGAAAGAACCCAGGCCTGTGTGGGTTTACAAGTGTGTGTATGTATAAACTGTCCGATTGACATATGTACAGTATATGTTTGTGAATATGTAAAAACGTGGCTTGTGTGGCTGCCAGCGTGTGTGTGCATGTATGTGGAAGTGTGTGCGGATATGCATCATTGATTATGTGCCTGCATGCCTGCGGTGCGTGCAGAACCCAACACAATGGTTTCAAAGAGATGAAAATCTTCGTATTGGGCTGTCTAGAGTGTTCTAATGTAACAATGTAAACATCATAAAATACTACTTTATAGCTGCTCTAATCAATATTTTTATATTGCAAAAGATGACTGCATAAAGTAATGTTAAAGGACACAAAATGACTGCAAAGAGATGCAAAACGATCAGCGATGCAAAACCACCAAAAAGAGACATAAATGACCAAAAAACAGATGCAAAACTACCACAAAGCGGCGCAAAACGATCAA
>NC_053401.1:10185468-10290468 GCF_016859285.1 Xiphias gladius
TAGTGTACCCCGCCCACACTTTTCTAGTCTTGTTTGTTTCGGACACAGGCACCGCAGTGTGACTGCAAATCACTTTTTTTGATCCTTGTGACTTTTTGGCTCAATGAAATAGAGTTACACCACTGTTGGGACTGGTTGTGTAATCACAGTGGTTGTTGCTCCGCTCTAGGGCTCAGGTGACTCATAGGACTGAGCAGTTTAACGAGTTTGTTGCTCCTGCTCAAGGTATGCCACAGGCACACACAGACTGTGCGCACGCATATGCAAAGGCACGCCGGACTTTTGAGTGGATTAATGGTTATCCGATATCAGGAGTGGTATGTCAGTGGATGTGTTAACCGTAGGATAAAACAGGGGTTTTCTTCTCGATGCATGTTGTGCCATGGCAAGTCAGGGGCACTCAGAATTCCCAGTGGTTGCTGTTTTCAGACAAATGCCGTACTTATTTTCTCAGCTTGAGATGGAAATAGTTGGATAGTTGGAGAGAGGTTGCAGACAGAGGGTGGAAAGCTAATTTTATTCCCACAAAATATCACATGAGCATAACCTGCTCCAAGGCCGGCTGCAACCTGGTTGATTCTCCGACCGCATCGGAAAGACAGTACGTAAATCTATCTATGAGTACAATTTAAATTTCTTTCAGGCTTGCAGACCTACGGTGGACAACATGTCTGTCCTTACACACCACATTAAGACAGTATTTTACATTATACTGTGCAAAGTTTGGGGGCCTTAAATGTTTTTTTTTAGTTTTTGCATATGACCCATCACACCTAGCTCTCTTCCCTCTTTTTCCCTTCTTCTGTTTTGTTTTCTCGTGCTCACACCACTCCTTCTCTCGTTCTGTCTCCCTCTGTTGTTGGTTCTAAAGTGAGTAATATAAATTGCGTCGTCTTCTGTGAGTCTGTGTGTGTAAATAAAGAGCGGTGCTTTTTGTTTAAATGTGGATCATGAAATAGGCTTACCTAATAGTGAGACGTGGTGTGTCAGATGACCAATTAAACAATCAAACATCTCACATCCTCTCTAAGGTGGACAGAAGGTTATGTTTCCTTCAACTGTTCAGTTGCACAACAACAAAAAAACAGATTCAGCTGCACGTTCAACCTTACTGCTATGTACATTTTCATGTTAGTATCACCGTTTGATCTCTATGGTAGAATCCACTGGTAAACTTTCACAAGAGTTTCACCAGAACTGTAGGCTGTTTTTGAGAATATTCCGAGCATTTCTTTTCAGCGAAATGTTTAACTACCTAACAGTCCAACCATTATTTCATGGAGCATTTCACTCTGAAATGACCCGTGCGCTGCAGAAAGTGGGGTGGCACAGCGTTTAGAGGCAGCATTTCTTCAAATGGAAACTCTGAAACCAGACCCCATAGAAGCAAACATCTACACCCCTGAAGGGTCCCTGAGCACCTCCCTGTTGACCTGTCACCTCCTGAAAGATGTTGGCAAGCAATTTACCAGCTTGATGACAACATTGTGACATTGTTATCAGGTCTTGCTGATTACTGAAAAAATGATTGGCATAAGTTTTCAAGAATAAAAAAAACGCTTTCCAGTATTTGTGATGCTCTGGTTCACAGAGTGCATATGTTAATGTTATCACAGATTAGACACCAAAAAAAGAAAAACAAGGAATTCCAGCTACTGCTGCCATCTTCATTCTCACAAAGACTCAGTTTGTCCGCTTCGCAAACATGCCCGCCCTGTAATAAAAACTTCAAGCAAACACTCAACAATGACTAGTATATTTTTACGACTCCACATATCATGCTGGAGGGGACAGGGTACTTTTTACATGCCATTGTGTGAAGTACATATGTACTTCCTCTAGTAATTACAGGACGTATGTTTTGCTGTGTGTGTGTGTGTGTGTGTGTGTGTGTGTGTGTGTGTGTGTGTGTGTGTGTGTGTGTGTGTGTGTGTGTGTGTGTGTGTGTGTGTGTGTGTGTGTGTGCTTCTTTACTGCATCTCTGGGAGTAGATAAGAAGAACAATAAATGATAAAAGAGCAACAGTGCCTCTCCTGTTTCTCTTCCTGAGGTTTCTTCACATCAAAATTTTTATTTTTTATTTTTTATTTTTTAATTTGTGGCGAGTTTTGAATTTGGGCTATGTACATTGAATTAAAAACTGGCTTGACTTGACCATTCCCATTCCCTTTTTCTAATTTCACACTGGATCAGATGCTAGAAGACAGAGATGGCATTTGACCCTTTGAACACAGAATCACTTGTGTATGTGTGTGAACTTCGTGAAAATCACACTGGCCTCAGACTTGTTTGACACGTGAGTTCTACTGTAGATGTGTCAAAGTGTGCTTCTTTTCATGGACTTTTTTTCAGACATAAATTTAATTAGAAAAACTTGTGTGAGCAACTCTATGAAGATAAGAAAATGCAGAGTATGATCGAATGAATTGACGAGCGAGCTCTGATGCATCCGTGAAGCCGACGCGGCGTGTTTTGCTAAGCCGAGCTACAGAACAAATCCTTTGCTGTGTGTGTAAAGTGCAGTACCGTAACATGTGGCGATACTGCATGCTACAGCACACGTGTTTTTGTTGGAAGAATGGGAAGTTTTCGCACGCGGCTGTGAAAATCAAGCATGAAGAAAAGCTGCAGTACAAGGCCGTACATTGAAGCAATTGGTGTAAATCTTCTGTCATTAAAATGAGCCCCATAAGAGGTCTCCTTGACACAAGTCTGACTGAGCTCTACGTTCAAGAGATTTAAATGTGCTATGAAGCAATGAGCTAATGTAGCTCTGGCTGTACATACCTATCATTCCTGCTTGTCATCGCCGGACTCAACTGAAGTCACCACTTCAGAGAAAGCTGTTTAGGAACACTGAGAACATTTCTGTTTACGTGTGTGTTTGTGATGTTGCCATAAGAGCGTGTAGAGTGTTTAAGAACAAACACTGGGGTGCACACACTACTGGCATGTGACACACAACCCATACCCACCTGGCAACACACAGATTCTGGGACAAACACATAAGTGCACACACACACACACACACACACATCTGGCACACATTTCCTCAAGGGTATTTACCATTCTAGAGGATGTTATAACAGTACGCAACATACGTCAACCTTTTATGCAACAGATTCTTGTAACATGGCTTGACGTCAGAGCAGAACCAGGTGTTTATGGACTCTCATTCACACACGCGCACACGCACACGCACACGCACACGCACACACACACACACACACACACACACACACACACACACACACACACACACACACATGCTGGTCTACTGACATTCACTTGTAGCCATAGTTGAGGTTTGCCTCATACATTTATGCCGCATAAATCCTGCATTAATCCTCTACATAATTGTGGTGATGTTGAAGATGTCACACTTTGTGCATTCATCTAGCCTGTATTTTGGATTTGTGATAGAGACTAAGGTTGTAACAAACTAGAATCAACCTTTAAATACTTGAAAAGAGAAACCATGATTTTTCTGAAACTCCTGTCTGTGATAAATCACAAGTCCTCATTTTAATTTATTTCGACCATCAGTATGGAAATATAGGAATAAACCCCTTTTCTAATATTAGGTTTGTAAAATCCTGTCAGTTGGAAATGAGAGCCTTTGTAAGGCTTCCTTAGGATGCTCTGCGGGGCCGGGCGGGAGCAGCTGGCTGAGTCACTGATATGGGAAACTCTATCACACTGTGTGATTATGGTCAGGAATGCAGCGAGTCAACTGATATTAGATCACCGCCACTCTTTCTACTCCCAGATGGCAGATGGAAGTCCAAATGCACAAATGCACACTCCTGTGGTCAAACGTAGCAGTTAGATTACAGTGCTTTGGTTGCCAGGGAGTCCTCTTCTGTGCTCTCTTGTGTTGGCCTCCCACTACATACACACATTATGTGTATACCTTTCCTCTGTTTCTGTATGTGTCATGGTAAATCTTAGCTCAAAGTCTTCTCATTCTGTGCTTGTGGGTGTCGCTGTGGCACTGTGTGTGGGTCTGTGTGTGGGCCAGTGTCTCAGCGTTGAGGGTGTGGGACCAAAGGTCAAATATCTGTGAGGTTGAGTGGGTTGCTGATTTTCACTAATACGTACCCACACTGTATTCCTGTGTGAGAGTATTTTGTATGAAACCACAGGCAAAAGACCAGTCCCCATTTTGGAGGATCTGACACAATGTCCTCACCGTTCAAAAATGTCCTCACTCTCAAGGTCAAAAACTTAAATTGCGTCTCACAAAGTGTGCGCACGGACAGCAATCAGCAAGGTGTCCATCCTGTAGCAGCTCGTCCTCTGTCGGAGAATAGGAGGATGACGCTTTGAACATCACAGAGAGGCAGGGGAGGTTGAGAGGAGAATCAGCAGATGAACGACAAAAACAGAAGGTAGGAAATAGCAGAAAGAAAAATGAAGCAGGTAAAGATAAGAACCAGAATCAACTGGAAGCAGAAATTAACACTTAGTTTAAATCGCAGTATCAATATGACATTAATAATTTTTTTGAAGATACAATCTGGAACTAAATAGAGCACCCTCTGAAGAAAAATTTTGGAATAGAGTAGGAACTATGATTTTCACTAAGCCAATATTTTTTCTGCCTGTCTATTACAGTAAAATGTAGTAAGTGGACACAAGAAGCCAGAATCGATGTATGTGATTGTAAATATTGAGGGAGAGAGGAGAAAACAGCAAGAAGGGAAGCATGAAAAAGGATGAAGGGGTTGGATCCGGTGAGTTAAAAGGACATGTGCATTCACTCAGGCGTGACATAAAGGACACAGCAGGGAACAGGTTTGTAGGGGAGAGTCACAGTAATGGACCAGCTGTGTGATCTTGCCTATTTACTCATTAGCACCGTACCCAAGGAAGTATATTTCCAAACATATTGTAAAGGCCAGCAACATCCTCGTGGGCTTGAATTCATAAAAACACACATTTTACACCTTTTCAAGATTGTTTTCTCACTCCAGTTTTTTGCTAATTACAGGCCAGTCAGAGGGAGGCTAGTTGGTCATGGGGCGAAGGTCAAGGGTCACTTGCTCATAAGTTGTGAACCTACTGCATGTGTGTGAGTGAGAAAGGGGGACAGAAACTGGATGTGTGTGTGTGTGTGTGTGTGTGTGTTTGTGTCGATAACAGCCTCCGCCTTGATTCTTTCCATGTCGGAGTTCACCTAATAAGTCTTCGGCTCTAACTCAGTTTGTGTGTGATTGTGTGCATGCGCTGAATGTCGTCCTTTTTTCTTTTTTTTTTTTGTTTTGTTCCTAAACATAATAAGTCTATTCACTGACATGCCCACCACCCCTGCCCATCATCAACACACACATATACAGACAAACAAATAGCCGGAAACGCAGCATTTCACGTGTTGACCGTGTCCCCCAACACAAACAAACAGAGAATGTCAAGAAGATATGTTTCAAAGAACTCAGTGCTCAATTGATTCCTAGCTGATGTTTTCAGCCTTGAAAGTGAAAAAGCTTTTCACTGTTAGCCCTGAAAATTTGAAAATCGTTGGTAAATGGACATTATGCATTTAAAGGTCCTATATTTTAACACATATAGTTATATCTGTACCATTCATGTGTGTCTAGTAAACACTTCTGTATTGTGTTAACAAAAATATAGTTTTCACCAGCTTTTCCGAGGGCCTCTTTCCGTCCCAGCCCCACATGGTGAGATTTTGCTGCCAGGCGGAAGTAAGCGCCCACTGTTCATCAAAAAACGCTTTGATTGGCTAAGCGCAGATAAACTCACGAGGTGGCCTGGGATCAGATTTGGCAGGAGGCGACGGTAAACATGGCTGCAGGATTGGTAAGACGCAAAATGTGGATCATGTACAGCCACATTCACACTTACATACTGCTCACCCAGCTCTGCGCCGATCAGCACGCCTCTTTCCACCCCGACAGCAGCCACAGTGCTGAGCAACTTCATATTGGCACAGCTTTTGTTAAAACCGCCAAGTTTAAAAAAAAAAAAAAAACGTAAAACACAATCAAAACCCATTTTCACAATATGGGAACTTTAAAACAAACCGTCAATCTTAGTTACTGAGATGAGAAGCTTCATATGAAAAGTTTTCTCTCTTAGTTTTTGGCAAAAACGGAAGCGTGTTTACAGCCAAAATCATTCGAGTCAGTACTAACTGCACTCACTGCTCTGCTGCCCGTGAGCCAGCAAGAGAAAACACAATTCACCTCTTTGTCACCGCTTCTCTTCCTCCATTCATGCTGACTCTTGTTCTTTGTGTCACTATCTGTTTCTCTTCATCTGATTTTCTGCTTTCTTCCTGCTCCCTCACACTATATGGATGTTACGTAAAAACCAAACAGAAAGACGATGCCTTCAGGCAGAGACAGCTGTGGAAAAATGCAGATAAAAATAAATTTAAAAAAACGGGTCAAATAGGCCAGCGCTGAGACAGCCAGACAGAGCGATGGAGAGACAGGCAGTTAAAATAAGATACCAAAAGAAGACCAGAGCTCCACTCCTAGTTGGGCTTCCCTTCCCATTGGTTATCATAGCAGCCAATAGGAGTCCAGGGGAGTAGCACTTCCTGTGAGATCGAGGGGGGCCTCCCATGTGGTCTAGTGTGCGTGGTTGTGTGTGTGTGTGTGTGTGTGTGTGTGTGTGTGTGTGAGTCAGAAGTGTACTCGTGCAGTTTTGCAAGTATATATTTGTGTATATTCTTGCCACAAATATGTATACCATGAAGTGTGGATCAGTGAATTTCAGGAATGGGAGTTTTACAACGAGTCTGGATTTCTGGGAAGAGTTTACTATATAAATACCATACATCCACAAAAAACCAGCTGGCAAAAAGATAACCTCTGTGTAGAGAGGTGCATTTAATTTACTCAGCTCAGTACTGTGTAGGGAGCTTTAAATATTATTATTTTTAATAATATTTTCTACCAGCGGCCTGACTCAGGACATTGTTACCGTGTATTCACCCAAGCTAGCAGCTTGGGTCTAGGGATGGAAAGGCTGGTCTGTTAGTTAGTTCACCACTTTGGTCCAGACTTAAATATCTCAGCAGTTCTTAGATCGATTGTCGTGAAACTTTTTACAGATATTCATGGTCCCCTGAGGATGTATCCTAAAGACTTTGGAGATCCCCTGACTTTTTCCTTTAGTGCCACCAGGAGTTTGACATCTTTGACTTTTAGTGAAATATACCTAAAACTATTTAATGGTTCTCCATTAAATGTTGTACAGACATTCATTTTCCAGAAAGAATGAATTGTAATAACTCTGGTCATTCCTTGACTTTTGCTCTAGTGCCATCATCAAGTAAATTTGTCCAATACTATTTCCATTTATCACAAGATACCGGCACAACAAATCACACTGTTAATTAGCAAATGTTACTAACAATGTAAACTAAGATGGAGAACATGATAAACATCAGTATTTTCATCGAGGACATTTAGCTCAAAGCACTGCTGTGCCATAGTACAGTCTATGGCACAGTATAGTCAACTTAAACTGCAGAACCAATGGAGTCTGTACATGTTAAATACATTAAATATATTAAACTGGTAGAGACTAGTGAAAAGTGTGTGATATTTGTAATATTTACGTAAGCATTAAGCATTTAACAGCACATTAGTAGGGTAATGGCTTAATCTGATTCCAGAATGTAGATTTTGATACCTCTCAAGAGTGAAAAGTGTTTTTTTGTTTGTTTGTTTGTTTGGTTTTTTTATATATATATTCCTTAGGGGAACCAAAGTTTAAACTTTATGAGGTTGACCACAATATGATTAAGAATCCTACATATGCATTTCTTATAAAAAATAAAAAGGGAAACTGGTTTCCTTGGAAGGCTCGTGTCATAGATCATTTTATATTTGAATCCTTTTTAGCCTTAGGTCTTTTCTAATCATAGCTAACTGTGTTCAGCTGAGAATATTACCATGCAAACAAATATCTCTGTAGACTGTTGCTGGGCAGCCAAAATGATACCTGCACGCTACTGTTTCATTCTCAATTCCTCTTTTCTTCTATGTGGATATTTTTGACTAAGTGCAGGGATTTTTTCATCTCCCAGGAACACCTTGGCATACGTTACTGCCTTTGAGTTAAGAGACATAACAATACTTAACAGCTGGATCCTTTTTTTTTAGAGGGAATGAATGAAAATACATTTTTATGGTAGTTTTAAAGCCTGCTGCTAAGTATCTGTCCACCAAAAAAAGTTAACTTGCAAATGTCTTGGCGACCATGACTGGACAACATCCATTCTTTTAAAATACAATATTGAGAAACTAATGTGCTTTAGCTATCCGACTGATCCTCAGTAGGGAAGGCAGTTTCTCGAAGGTTTAGAAAAAAAGCGCTTTTTACCGATGTCAATTCACAGACAAGGTAAGAAAATGAGCAGGAAATATTATTCCGTGCTGTTGAGCCGAGCCATCAATCGTGGACATTCATGATGGAGCTGCCCTGTGGCCAACTGGTTGTAATTCACAGCTTCTGAGGGTAAATGTGTGTAACCCAGCTGAACTCCTGCATACGCTTCTCCAGACTGCTGCTGTAAATAAGGATCCATGGCTCCCCTACCTGTCTGGTGAACCAAAGGGTAAAATAATAATTTATCAACATATTTGAATACATCAAAAAAAAAAAGGTCCAGATTAAGTGCAATAAAAGCACAGTCGGTACATTTAGGGAGACATTACACTAATTGAACCCACATGGACAGTAAAATTGTATGTAGGCCATTCCAATGTTTTGATTGTGGTGTGTGTGTGTGTGGGTGTGCGGGTGCGTGTGTTTATGTGTGTGTGTGTGTGTGTGTGTGTGTGTGTGTGTGTGTGTGTGTGTGTGTGTGTGTGTGTGTGTGTGTTTTGGCAGCATTCGCAGGGCTGATGTTGATAAAGTGTGACCACATGAGTCCCCAGAGGAGAAAGGACTGAAACGGGCCAGTATATATACATAATTTTTCTCCCGCTCTCTCCCTGTGTCTTTATATCTGACCGTGTCTTTTTTTCATCACTTCTTCATATCCCTCTCTGTCTTTCTCCCTCTTTTCACCCTCCTTCTCTCTTTTTCCTACCCAGTTCCTCTCTCTGTTTCTCCCGCACACACTCAAAAAAAAAACATACAGTGGGGTCCAAAAGTCTCAAACCATTGGTCCCAGACTTTTGGACCCCACTGTACAAGAGGCCATGGTACATGCATTCAGAGTGTTTTGAAAGTCATGCATTTCTTGGAATTGCTTCATACTTTCTTTGGGATTAACACAGTCTGGATCAAATTATACTCTTATATAGGCTCTATGGGGGATGAAATGAAGTTTTCCAGCACAAAATTATATCACGTGTACCAGCTTGATGGCATCAGAACAGGTTTATTGTTGGTCACAGAAAGAGGATTGCTCAGATTTCTAATTACACCCGGAGATTGGTAAACATTTGCATGAACTACAAGGCGCAGATTTTGGTTTTGGTTTGTGGCACTTTGAGAGTCCAAAGCCTACATTAGAAAATGTCAGAGTCAACATCTTATTCCAGAAATCATGGCCCAGTTATGATAAGCCACAGACCTCATATGAACACTGTCAGTGAAAGCTATTTGTTACCAAACTGCACCTGCCAACTCGCTGTCTTCACGCAGGAGGAGGCGTGCCAGTGCTCCTGGCCAAGAGGGAAGTGGATGTAAACACTCTGGCGGAGCTGTACAGTAGTTTTGTGGTGCTACTAGATATCACCACTGGTGGACTTCCTAGATATTTGAAAGAGTAAGCGTTGCCAGACTATAAAGGGTTCAAGAAGCTTCAAATGACCTCGTTTGTGCGAAGTGTCATCTGAACACTTGTGTCGTGTCGAAGGCAGAATTGTTTCTGCCGGCTCGGAAAACACCTCCTTGCCGTCACACGCTCGGGCAACACGGGTTGAATCTTCTCTCCTCATTAATTCACAGTTTTGCACTCCATTTTTCACATGAAAATCGACAGAAGTTGTGTCAAGAACAAAAGAAGGGAGCTTGAGAGAGAGGTTGAAATCCTACTTGTTTTCTGCCATCAGAACACGTCTTCCGAATTAAACGGCCACATGCGTGGTTTGTCCTCGCCCCCTGGAACGAAACAGAGAAGCGTTTTCTGATCTGACCCCCCCCACTACTGGCAGGACAACTTCGTTTGTCTCTGCCTTCCAGAACTGTTACATATCGGTGTTGAAAATGAAATCAGTTTCAGGACGTTGTAGTTCTATGTTTAAGGTGTGGTTAGGTTGAGGCACAAAACGACATAAAAAGGACGGTTTAGGGAAATATCAATATCCATCCAAGCCCACCTCCTCCCTACACTGACTTTGTCGCTCTATAACAACATCACTTTACTTCCTCCTCTACTCCTGTTATAATTACTGTGGCTGCTAGCGGGACAGGCCTAGGCCTTAGGACAGTCCCCATCAGAAAGATGCAGGGGGTTAGGAGGAGTTTGGATGCAATTCAATTACCCATCCATGTTTCATATCATTGCGATGGCTTAAGTTTTGTTTGTAGACAATGTAAATGACGCAATTCCAGTGAAAAGTGGTGCAGTCTATATTTCTTGTGCAGTATATATCTGAGACCACCACTGGAGGGCGCCAAAGCCGTGAGGGTGGAAATGGTTATGTTTCTATGCAAATTGGCTTTAAAGAAGTGATAAAGATCTCCCAAACATGTTACTTTTTGAATTTGTCTTTTTCTTTTTTTTTTACGTTTTTTGCAAAGCGACAGAAAAGTCATGGCACAGTGTTTATGGGTGGGTCATTACCATGCAACATAATTTGCACCATGACCAGTACGAAGGTAATTTCGAGTACCATGGTAAAACGGCAAAACCGTCCATCACCATCACAATAACCGTTCTAGCATTTATGCATTTTGGCTGATCTGACACGAAAGCATTGTTTAGGCTATTTTGGTGTACAACTACACAAGTAAAGAGTAAATGCCTTCAGAAATCATCCTTTTTTGTCGCTCTAGAAATCATAACATACTCATTCACAGGTAGTTTTAGGGTTCTACTTCTGAAAGTCTGTTTTGTTCAGAACACCCAAAGCCAGAAACTGGCAAAGTTCACTTGATTTTACGACTGCTTGTTATAGATTAAGGTTATCTAATTGTGCATATCGAAAACACGATGCAGAAATTTCCTTTTATTGAGCGTGAAGCAGCAGACAAACCAGCACATAGGACTTACACACAAACACAGAGGCAGCACACACAAAAACAGGCTGCAGTGTTGAACAATTACCGTACAGTACACGAATGGCATTGTTGTTTTGTTTTATTAGAACTGTAAAGCACGTTACAGCACAGTGAGGTCATAAAGTACAATGTGTCCCTAGTGGGCGCATGACTGACTTTCTATATATAATCTATGTCTTCCTTAAACACATCTCTGTGCCGGTGCAGTCTAAAGAAAAACCAGACTGCACTGCTTAAAACGACACAGACACAGCCCGGAGTAAAATGATCCATTTGTGGACAGAACCCTTTAATCTGTAGCCCAGTGTTAAGAAACCCCATGTGTGCCCCTGCAGTCCATCCACTATAGTGAGACAATAAGAATATTTTATACATTTCTGTTCCTGATATGTGCATAGCGTCATACATAGAGTTGTTTTGTAATAATGTTTAACGTTTCTTTCTCTCTGCACACACACACACCCACACACACAAAAACCTACCGCCACCACCACCACCACCACCTCCTTTCTGGCAATTGCAAAAGCTGCAAAAAAAAAAAAAAGACAGTTACAATGGCGTATGCAGTGCTTGTTTCTGAAGCAATGACAAGAGTTAGATTTATCTTTTGATAGATCACAGTAAGATGAATTTAATATCTAAACTTTCTCAATAATCACGGTTGTGGCTTGGATGTAGTTTTAGGAACAAAATCTGTGCAAATGGATTTTTTTTAGAATAAATATAAAACTTAAGACGCTTCATCATGTTACATAAGTTATGATTTCTCTGGCAGCATCCTGTAGTGGTATCCATGGTCTTTGCTGCCCTCTTCTGGTCCATTTCATCTGACTTTAGCAGAGTGACTTGGAGACAGGCGGTGCACCTTTTTTTTTTTCTGTACTGAGTAGATGACATGAACATCACTGCTTGCAACCTCCCACCCTTTTCCCTTACAACTTTTTCCCCCTCATCCCTGTTTCTCTTCCACTCATTTCCTCCTCTTTTTTCACTGTTTCTGTCTCACATTTGACATCTAGGGGTTTTCTTAGAGGACAGATGGCACTCCAAAGGGAGAGCAGGGGACCGGGGTTGGTATACTGTAGAAGCCTATGGAACAGCTGCGGTGGCAATAATTGTATTTCATCCGTTATCCCCGGATCATGAGTGAATTATCTTGACATGTCATTATCTCAGGATAAAATCGAATAACAAAAGACATTTTCTAAAAAAGGAGAAAAGAATCACCCACTGGTAATGTTGAATGCTTGGGTTTGCTTCTACACATCTATGGTTAAATATGTTTTTTGCTGTTTGTTAATTCCAGTAAGTCTGATGTTGAATAACAGGGAGTGTATACAGTATTGTTTGTGTACTGATGGGGTGCTACATCCATAGTTTGGCACGCTGGATTCAGATCTGGGTTCAGATTGGGTGCTTGGTAAAGGTGACTGTATGGTGTATTGAGGTTGCAGGGTTACAAACCTTGCTGTCCACACTGAGGAAAATTATCTTCGGCATCCCCACTCACCACTGAAAAGAACAAAACAAGACAATTAATCGATGACTTTAAAAGACATGATTGCAGTTCTAAATACAGAGGCAGGCATGACACTTGTCTTTAGTGCTGGGGGTAAAAGCTTACGGCATGGGCGCAAAGGATGGGAAGGACCACTTGAAATCTGAAATCTCTCTCTCTCGCTCTTTCTCAGGGAGGGTCAACCTCTAACCTGAACATGAACCTGTATGCCACAAAGAAGACAGCAGCTGAGGGCATGTTGGACATCGCTCTGTTCCTGGCCAACATCACACACATGAAGACCGTCATCGAACAGGGAGCCGGATACAGGTACAGTATGTCTGTGTGTGTGTGTGTGTGTGTGTGTGTGTGTGTGTGTGTGTGTGTGTGTGTGTGTGTGTGTGTGTGTGTAGGTGTGTGTGTGTGTGTGTGTGTGTGTGTGTGTGTGTGTGAGAGAGAGAGAGAGAGAGAGAGAATGAGAGAGACAGGCAAAAAGAGATCAGGAAGAAGACAAAGCTGTTAAATGAATATTTAAAGAACAATTTCACAGTTCTACAACAAAAGTACAAATAGCTTTGTCAAGGAGGAAATGAAAATGAATGAACCAACATTCTCTGCAACTTTACGCTCTGCAGTTTTCGAATGATTTTAGTGTGTTTTTCGGTTTTCAAGGGCCATTTGGCTCGTGAATGGCCACGTTTCCTGCTGCCTTGAAAAATCTTTACTGAATGCAGTCTATGGCATGATGTTTTCTTTTGTATCCTCAGGTACTATGTCGCTGTTCTGACGCTCATTTCCTTCTCCCTGGCCCTGCAGATAGTGGCTGGGGTCCTGATCATCATCATCGGTGAGCATGACAAAATTAGTCTGCTTAAAAGACATGCTGTGAGAAATCCACCCTCCATGTTTTTAGCCGAGCATATTAACATACTAATTCACTGACACATTTATTTGTTATGAAAATACGGGCAGTGCAGGTTGAAAACCAGTCACTTTAGGTACAAACTCTCCAAGCCACCGAACCAACCACGAAAAGACGATGGAAGTTAATAAAAATGGAATATTTCTCTTGCGCCTTTCGTGTAGTATCTTGTTATTGTTTTGTCGTTATTTTTGGTATGTGTGTGTACATGTGTGTTGCAGCCCGGCGAGACGTCAGCGAAGAGGCCAACCAGAAGCGCCTGGACAGCCTGAACAACATGACAACCATCCTCATCTTCCTCATCTTCGTGACCAACACCTTCATCTCTGTCTTTGGGATGGAGCGCACCGGCCTCTTTGCCAGGATGCATTTCTGACTCTCTGGCGTAGGGAATGATTGCAATATTCAGAGGTTTTTTTGGAAAGTAGGGAAAGATTCCGACTCATGGGACCGGACTGTCTCTCTATACACACACACACACACACACACAATCATAGGAGTGTGACTTATTTCTCTACTTACTATACTAATCTGCTACAGTGTTACTGTACTTCGATATCTCTATTTAATTTTATTCAGTATGAATGGACTGGGCGAAGAGACCAACTAGATGTGTGTCTGTGTGTGTGTGTGTGTGTGTGTGTGTGTGTGTGTGTCTGCATGTTTCTGTGTGTGTGCACGTGCTCTTGTTGTCCGTGTGTGTAATGTACGTATGCATCATCCACGTGTGTGTGTGTGTGTGTGTGTGTGTGTGTGTGTAGCGCGTTTTGAGCTGACCCTTCTCCCCTCTTGTCAGCGGTGGTTAAACTTCCTGAACAATCTCATCACCGGCATCATCTTCCTCACCCTCATCATCAACATCATCAGAGCCGCCTTCGGCACACAGCGCAGCTGCCTGCTGCGATGGCTGTTTCAGCGATTCATCCTATGAGACACACTCCACGTGCATGGCTGAAGTTGCTCCGTGTAGGATTTTTATGCGAAATTCCCACATGGGGCAGCTTTGATCGTTATCCATTCAAAAACAGTTGCTGAACAGAACGCCGCTCATTAAAGTGACACACTTGTGAACATACACGCACCCAGGCTGGCAGTGTGAAATGTGTGTACATTTTATTACTGGAGCACCTGAAGGGGAAGAGTTTCAAATTTTGCACATATATGCTTATTCACTTTCTTGGCCAGAGCTAGATGAAAAGACAGATACCCGGGAAAGTCTGTATGGTGAATATGAAGCTACAGCCGGCAGCTGGTTAGCCGTGCTTAGCACAAAGACTGGAAACAGGGGGAAACTCCTAGCCTGGTGAGTTTCCCGCTTTTCTGTGCTAGGCTAAGCTAACTGGTTGCTGACTTCCTGTCTAACTCTCAAGAACGAAAGGGATAAGCTTATTTACAAAATTTTGAACTACTCCTTTAACACGCTGACATTCTATCAGCCCCTAGATGTTAAGTCCATGAAAAGTCAACTCGTATTCAAGTGCATGTGAAAACCTTCGACTTTCCTCCGACTTTTGTCTGCAGTAATCGCAGGCGCGTCACGTCACCTTTGCACTGCCCAGAGAAAGTTTGCATCCGTTGGCTTCCGCTCATGTCCTTGCAACGCCTTTACATGTGCAGCATCTAAAACTCGTCCACCTTTGCCGTCACCAAACAAACCGTACAAGAGTCTACAGGATCCTCTCAGCGTGTCCAAAGTCTGTGTTATCCAAAGTCAGCATTACATTACATTAGTTGCGGGAGGGGATTCGATTTCTCACGTGGAATTCATTTAATACAAATCAACCGGCAACGTTGTCATTATGAGTCCGTTCAAAATGTCACAAGTACTAGACAGAGGCTGGAGGGTGCGTGACTGAGCTGTGTGTGAATTTGTTGTTGCATGGGTGCGTTATTGTGTGTTTGAATGGCTTACTTGTGTGTGCATTACATGTGTGTTTGTGCACGTGGGTATGCATGTATCAACTGTTTGTGCGTGTGTTGGTGGGTATGTTTGAAACGTTTGAAATATGTGTGTCTGTGTGTGTTTGTGTGTGTGTGTGTGTTTGTGTGTATCGTAGCCCGCAGAGACCTGAACGTGGTGTCCAATCAGAAACGACTCGACTACCTGAACAATGTTGCTACGGGCCTCATCTTCGTCACCACGGTGATTAACTTCTTCATCAGCTTCTTCGGATCCAAGAGGACTGGCTTCTTCCGCTGGCTGCTGGCTCGACTCCACTTCTGACCCGTGCTGACACAGAGCTCACAAACACGTTTACACACCGCCGCGAGCATGCACACACCCACACACTCTTTGCACAAGCATTTCATTTGTGCACTTGTTCATTCAGAGTTAAAGTTCAGTTAAAAATGTTTGGGCACTTGCAGTTTGTACAAAGTTGAGAGACACAAGTCCCATATGTTCAAACATCACATCACATTTACTATTCAGGCTTTGAAAGGTGTTGTTTAAGTGCTGGTTTCAGGCTATAATCCAACTAAAGATCTTCACTTTAACCAACTGAACATTTATTTAAATATGCATTATTTTATTTGCTGCAATAACATGCTTTAATTTTCATTTTTAAAATTGTGTGTGTGTTTCATTATGTATTTTTCAGACAATTTAAGCTTGACATGTGTTTCTATCTTGTTTGGTAGTCAGTAATGCAAAAATTGACACAACTTGATGTAAACATTAATATCTTATATTATTTATTCTCAACGTGTTTCACAAAAAAACATTTTTTTTTAAGATTCAATCTCAGACAGATACCAGGATAATAGAAATAAGATACATACCTACACATTGTCCTTGGGAAAGCTCAATAAATCTAGTGATTTAACAGAAGCCTGTGCTATGCTTATTGTGGTTTGTGCTGAAGATTGGCGGACTGGTGACTGTGGCTGGTCAGCTGGAGTGAAAATAGTGAATCCAAAGTAACACTAGTATGGATAAGAAGTGGATCTAATTAAAGAAACTATAGTGTGTATGTGTGTTTGTGTGTGTGTGTGTGTGTGTGTGTGTGTGTGTGGGTGTGTGTCACAGGACGCCGGGACCTGAATAACTCTGCTCTACAGAAGCGTCTGGACTACCTGAACAACGTAACGACCGTCATAGTCTTCATCACCACGGTCCTCAATTTCTTCATCAGTACCTTCGGCATGCAGCGCACTGGATACTTCCCTTGGCTTATGATGCGCATTCACTGATACACACACACAAACACACACACACACACACACACACACACACACTTCTGCTGGCTATCATACCTTTAGACTGCACTACCACACACACACACTCGCTATAGCTCAGAACATGCACACATACATTCAGTGGACTTTTTGCATTAATTTTGGACCTTTTGATATGTAACTTAACAATACACACATCATTTTTTTAACATAGCTGCTGATGACTTACATGTTAATATTAGCATATTTTATTTTAAAAAATGACTTCATAGCTTACACAATGTATGCTTTTCTCCACTGTGCTGGACTCTAACCTTGGCGGAGCTACACAAGACGCCTTTCTCTCTAAATGTTGGTCTAAGCACCGAAATAAAAATGTGTGAAAAATAAGACCCCTCTACTGCGCTCTATGACCTTCTCTTTTACACATTTTCGTTAGCCAATGGGGCCATCTAGTGAAAGAAGTCAGGGTCACAGACGCAGTGCTCGTCTAACGTCAGCCCCCACCTAACAACTGTTCACACCAGCAAACCAAATCAACAACAGAAGCGCAAGTAAGCGTGAATCATTCTTATGATTCTAAATATTTGGTACTCTATTAACTCATATGAAGAATGTCTCTTGCCCCGTCACAGTGAGGTCAGAGGTCAAGCTCCGGACCAACATGCTCATCTGCTTTACTGTTTTATATTCGTTTTAATGCTGTGCTGATGACCCCATGTTGGCTAACTTTACAGAAAATAAAGAAAAAGCGGGGCCAGGTATTCACCACACTATACAATTCTGTAAAGCATTTCAGTTTTCTACTATATATGCCATCAATCAGCATTTTGTCTGCCTTCTGATGTTTAATTTTGGTTCCGTTAATTTTCCACATTGAAAAGAAAAAAATAATCTTCATTAAAATATGAAAAAAAGGTCATAACAACTATGAATGGGCTGGGGTTATGAAAATGTGCAGCCCTCCAGCTGAGCAGGAAAAGGCAGTAAGAGTTGGTTCTGAGATCATCTGTAAACAAACTTCATGACACTGAAGATATGAAGCGAACAGTAATATAAGTGAGGACATTGTTGGAAGTTTTCCAGCCTCACAAGAGGCACCGTCTCCGTTTAATTTCAGAACTAGGCCCACGGTTTTTCAGAAATATGATCATTTACAATGCCCCATGCAGAAATGACGCTTGTCATGCAATGCACGCATTTTTTTTTTTTTTTTTTTTTTGTAATAAACAGAATTTCTATGGCACGATACTGGACTTTTATCACAGAAAGAAAAAACTGTAAAATGAAATAAAATAAAAGGCCACAAGAACAAAGAAACTGTCCAAAAATTAAATTGTACATATCTGTAAAATATGTAGTCCACAAAAAAAAAATGGCAGAAGTCAGTTTTAATTACTTTTTCCCGGGAAGAGGAGGGGCAGATAAAGGGAGATATCATGTGTCATTCTGAAGAAATGAAACTACTCCCCCAAAGCTAAACGGACGACAACACAACCATCGCTGCAGGTAAAGTTCCACCGCTATTTTGATCTTTGATCTTATCCCAGGATGTTTTCCCGACCCCCCCCCCCGTTGGTTACGCCATTATCTCGACAAACTACCACCGGTCCAAATAATTCGGCAGACTTCGTGCGAAAACGATGAGGTCACCGCGGTCCACTGCCGCGGGTTCTTCCCCGAGCGGTTCTTGTCTCACGGATTTACTCGCGACTAATTCCAAGTCGATTTTTACCTGAAATATTTGCATTAGAAGCATATAACGTGTTTCCTGGGGGGGGGGGGGGCTTTCAAGTCGATCAAACTGGGAGTGGTAGTGTGACTGTAACCGTAGCCCAAAGTCTTTTCGCCTCCTATCGTCAGACGGACGATACTGTAGACCCCGGGACACTGGCTCCCTCCCAGGAGACCATCGCGCTTGAAGTTCTGCGCCGTCGTCGACTGCGAGTGAAGTCCAGTCGACTACGGACGTCTAAGTTGGGGGACCTTTCCACAGGAAGGTCTCTCTGTAACCGTCGGTGAATGGCGAGTTCGACGCCATGGTGTTAATGTGGGTGGTCCAAATGTTGTTTGAGGACACAACGCCCTGGTGCACGTAGAAACAGCAACACGTAGGGAATGAAAATGGCACACTGCCTTCCCCCCAGACCACATTCATGACTTTTTAATTTGACTTAATCTGACTTGTTTGCATTGCAAGGAGAAATACACTGGAGACGGGAGATAACTCGTAGTTACTTTAAGAAGGGTGCTCTGGCGGGACCTTTGTTTTTCTTGTCATCCCTAATCTCTCTCCACCCTCATTTTCTTTCACTCTCTACCGATAGCTATCCAATGAAGGCAAAGGATGCCACAATAGATACATTTAAAAAAAAATCAGTTATAGTTAGCTTTTACTAAAACGACCAACAGTAGTTCAATAAGGGTTTAAAACTAATCAGAAAATTACTGCAAACAGCACACAATTTGTTAAGGTCTTCTGGCGTAAAGTGTTGCATATTGAATCCAACCTACAGCATATCTACAGCAGCATTTAATGCAAGTCTTAACCATAACTGATAATTTCCAAAGTGTCACTCGTCTGCACAATCACATGTTGCCTCCATGCTCTGACTCTGACCACCTGGGTTTGAAATTGAAAATCGTAATCACCAAATCCTCTCCTCCTATCTAGACATGGCCTCAGTCAACAGCCTCCCATGTGAAGAACAGTTCCTGTGTTCTATCTGTCTGGATGCGTTCACTGAGCCTGTCTCTACTCCATGTGGACATAACTACTGCAAGACTTGTATCACAGGGTACTGGGCCAGCAGTGACCTGACACAGTGCCCCCTCTGTAAGGAGAAGTTCCACCATAGACCAGAGCTTCAGGTCAACACAGAGTTCAGAGATATGGTGGAGCATTTCAAAAAAATGAGGGTGAGGAGTGAAGATGAGGTCCTTGCGAAACCAGGGGAGGTGTCCTGTGATGTCTGCCATGGGTTGAAGCTCAAAGCCCAGAAGACTTGCCTGGTATGTTTGGCCTCATACTGCCAGCCTCACCTGGAGCCACATCAGAGAGTCCCAACCCTTAAGAAGCACAAGCTGATTGACCCTGTGTCAAACCTGGAGGACAGGGTGTGTAAGAGGCACGACAAGATGTTCGAGCTCTTCTGTCCCACAGATCAGACGTGTGTTTGTTTCATGTGCTTGAAAGACAACCATGCGACGCACAAAGCCATCCCGTTAGAGCATGTGTTCAGAGAGAGGAAAGCCCATCTGGAGAATGTGACGTCAGAAATGAAAATGATAGAAGTTACTAAAACGAGGAGTATTAAGGAAATCAGATACTCAGTTGAACAGAACAGGAAAGAGTCAGAGAAAGAGATACAGGACATCAATGAGATTTTCGCTGCTCTGGTGGCCTCTCTGCAAAGAAGCCGTGTCAACCTGATTGAGTTGATCCAGGAGAAGAGGGAAGCAGCAAAGGAGAAGGCTGAAGACCACGTAGCACAACTGAAGCAAGAAGTAGATGAGTTGAGGAGGAGAAGATCCAAAATAGAGCAAGTCTTACAAACTGAGGATGACTTCCACCTCCTGCAGAACTGGCCATCCCTCTACTTCCCTTCACACAACAAGGACCCGTTCCATCTTCTGTCTTGCTCCACCCCTCCATTTACACAAGATCTCCCTGACAGCAGTCAACAGAGCTATGTGGGAATGGTTAAAAAAGCAGTGGCCCAGATGGAAAAGACCCTCAGTAATGAGATGGAGGTTCTTATTCATGGGGTCAGGTTGTCTGATGGCTGTGAGAGTGCTAAACAGCCTGATGCAGCGGAAAAACTAGTGACAGATGAGTTAATTAAAGAAGTGTGGAATCCGCCTGAGGACGAGCTGAGGATGATCCAGCAGTGCCATGCGGTGGATGTGACTCTGGACGCCTACACAGCCAATTCCAAACTCTTGGTGTCTGAGGATGGGAAGCAACTGACAATTCAACAAGGCCGAATGCAGCAGTTTTTCAATTCATTAAATGTATTCGGAAGAAGATTTGAATATCAGCCTTACGTCCTTGGGAAAGAGGCCTTTTCCTCAGGCAGGTTCTACTATGAGGTTCGGGTCAGTGGGAGCAGAGGCTGGCTCCTGGGAGTGGTCAAAGAGTCCATTAAAAATGAGTTTAATCCCAACCTTTCAGAACATGGCTGGTCATTTAGTGGAATTCATTTCCAAAGGGAAGATTTTGCTCATAGTTCTGTTCATTCTATTAACTCTGGTCCTATGCGCCTGAGGCAAAGGCCCCAGACAGTTGGTGTGTTTGGGGATTATGAGAAGGGAGAGATTTCCTTCTATGATGTGGACGCCAGGACTCTGATCTACTCTTACACAGGATGTGTCTTCACTGAGACCACACCAGCACTAAAAGCTTTTCTCTATTCTCTGACTGACTCTCCCTTAAGTGGCAGACTAAAGCTTTACCCTATTTTTGGTATTTTTGGAGAGGAGCCTGACAACGTACTCGTAATCACTCCCGTAGGTCGTGCAACTTAAAGTGCCACATACAGCACACCAAGGGAAATTAATGTGTAACTTCTCCTGAAAGATTTTTCTTTTTTTTAAAATTTCGTTTCAAATTTCAGATTTCACACATCTGCTCTGTTTGTTAGTAATGGGGCATACAAATTATTGTATTATATAGAATTGTATATTTTTTGCAACAGAGATCTGTGAACAACTTGGAGACTGCAGAAGTTATTTGTGTGTGTGTATATATGTATGTTGTGTGTGTCTAATATATATATATATATATATATATATAATATATATATATATATATATATATATATATATATATATATATATATATATAGATAGATATATATATATAGATATAGATAGATATATATAGATATAGATAGATATATATAGATATAGATAGATATATAGATATATATATAGATATATATAGATATATATATAGATATATATATATATATATATATATATAGAGAGAGAGAGAGAGAGAGAGAGAGAGAGAGAGAAAACTAAACAAACCAAAGCAGGAAAGATGTCTTATTTTACAGTTGATGAGGTTCACTGCCAAGCGGTAAGAAAGGCACAAGGTAGGTCAGTCACATATTGCAATACCTGCATTTGACCAGAAGGTGGCACCTTCGTTTAACCAATATTCTGGTCCGTGTCTGAAAGAAGCAAAGTGGAAATGACAAGGAATGCACAGTGGCATCATGGAAACTCAATTCCATTTAATAGCCACTTTCAGAAATGCGTTTGACATGTAGTTTAATATAAGTCTCTTGGCTTACATAGTGTGTGGGGGTGCGGCCGCTTTGCAGATGACATCACCAAACATCCACCTTTTTCTCATCCAATGCTTAAGTATCAATAATCTAGTTCATCAGTTATTTCTTTGAATTTTAGCATAAAATTGTGAGCAGGTAATATGTGTGCTGAAAATGTTGTACATTGTACTTACATAGACATATTTTTATGGTTTGATTGCTGCATGTGAAAACCTTTCCTCCAACTTTTTTTTTTTTTTTTTTTTTTTTAAATGGTATCCTTTTTTGAATGCTAATAGATGCACCTTTCATGCTTGGCCAAAACATATCTAATAAATGAGCTTAAAAACCAGGCGTTTGCTATGATGTATTGTGCAACTGATATGCATTACTCTGTTTAATAAAGCTGCATTTCTTAAAAATTGGCTTCCCAGATCTTATTTTTCTGTGTTCCCAGCAAGACACTTGACACCCCAGGTCAAGTGTCTTGACACCCCAGGTCAAGTGTCTTGCTCATGTCTCAAGAGACTGTTCAGACTTAATACTCCTATACCTTTGAGCCTTCCTTTATCGATACGCTTGATAGAAGTCACTGATCGAATTGACTGGAATTATGATAAGAGAAGAACTTTGTAGCACTTTTCAAAACAGCGTTACAAATCCTGACATACCACTGGAAACTAAAATAACCAGTAAAAGTTCTCAGTGATCGAGTTAGTGGGGAAATTTTAGAAGAGAGCGCTGATCCACCACTCCTGATGTGTTTCTCTCAAGGGGAATTTTAGCCAGCAAA
This sequence comes from Xiphias gladius, assembly GCF_016859285.1. Taxonomy (NCBI): domain Eukaryota; kingdom Metazoa; phylum Chordata; class Actinopteri; order Istiophoriformes; family Xiphiidae; genus Xiphias; species Xiphias gladius. The sequence continues at coordinate 10,208,346 of NC_053401.1, forward strand.
CTATTTATACCTCAGCTGTCTGACTGACTGGCGCCCAGGGAACTGGGGCACTGTGTGTGTGTGTGTGTGTGTGTGTGTGTGTGTGTGTGTGTGTGTGTGTGTCTTTGGTCAATGTCTAGTACATACTCTTTAATCTTACCCGATACTGTATGTAGGTCATTCACTCATCAAACAGAGACTGAGTCTGAAGTGTGAACATGTCATAGGTCCTGATATGGTGACACAATGCATGGGTGCAGAAAGAGTTTACAAGCATCACACTAAGACGCCTCCTTAACAAAAGTGAACGCATAAAATAAATGAGTATAAATGATCTAATAAGTTTAACATTACTGCAAATGAAACTTAGTGAGATCATCTCCTCCTAGCGGACATCTTACAGCTGAGCTGAAATAATCATAACACTCTCAAATTCATTATGGGTTGAAATCAATACAGATCCATTACTGTGGATCAGGAATATTACATGACAAAAGATTGATAGTCCTGTATCAGAGTTCAGGTGGTGGGGAGCAGAACCAGTTTAAATTACATTAACAGGCCCTTTTGCATCCAGTTTTGAAACAAGGTATGGTATTTTTCATTAAGATGCTACAAAGCTGCAGTGTTAGAAGTTGGAATATCACAGTGTTACAATGTAGGCCATTGGAGACAACAAGGGACACTATAAAATAAAGAGGCTACTGCTGAAGCTGATAAATCATGTTGTCTTAATTGCTGAATTCTTTCATCACTAAGATGTCTATTGTTAAGGACTGAGAAAAAAAAATCAAGGAATTTTTCGAATTAAACGTAACAAAATCAGACTGTTGAAGAGTCGGTGCGTTTAGTCAAGAACTGCACTTTCCACGATATGCAGCTTTATGCCTCTTCTCCACTACATCCCAGAGGAAAATATTGTACTATTCAACCCACTGCATTTTTCTGATAGATTTACTTGTTACTTTTCGGATTCAAATTTTCAACCACACACAAAGTCTGCTTTTAAACTGCACTTCGGTATATAAAGTAGTTAAAATGGCCAATGTACATTAACATTAATGTAATAATATACAGTCTGATAGGAGCCATTCTGAATGAGTATTTTTAGTTTTGACACTTGTATTGTATTGCGCAAGTATTTTTTACATTGCTGTCAAGCTAACAGTATTAGAATGTAACTAAGTACATTTTTACTCAAGTGCCGTACTTAAGTACAAATTTGAGATTCTTCTCCTACATTTAAGTGTTTCCATGTCAAGCCACTTTGTATTTCTACTCCACAACAATTCAGGGGGAAGTATTTCACTTTTTACTCCGCTCCATTTATTTAACAGCTATATTCACTTATTGTACAAATTAACATTTTACGCACAAAACATACAGCGAGCTTATAAAACATTATACATTATCATAGATTAAATGAGCCAAAAAAATCAGCTCAACCAACTACAACACTTAAATGCTGTTTACACCTTCATCTGTCTGAAGAACACTCTAATGATGTAATATATAATAGTTGAGGAATTTTACTTTTGATACTTTAAGTAAGTTTTGCTAATACTACATACTTTAACTGAGGTAACATTTCCAATGCAGGACTTTCATTGTAATGGAGTAGTTTTACAGTGTGGTATTACGCAGAGGATGAATACTTCTTCTCTGGCAGCTAATATAGTAGAATATAACACGGGCGGGGCGTGGAATTTCACTGGGTTACAATGCAGAGAAGGAGAGACCAACACAGACCGCCATGAAGGCTACCTTTGCTAAAGCTCACAAATAATTTTAATCTGAATTTTTGAATGCTTTCATCGTTCAAACATCATCATAAAATTTTAAAGGATATAAAACTAAAGGATTTTTTTTATACAGAATATGACAAAATTTTAAAAGGACAATGTGGGTGATATTACATTTGGCTGATGTGAATATTTAGATTTAAAGAAAACTATTTCTCTCATTTAATTGTGAGTTTTGATAATGGAGGAGAGGAAGGGAAGGGAAGGGAAGGGAGGAAGGCGAGGGGGGGGTGTACGTCTCGGGGGCGCGCGCTCCACCGTCGTGACGTCACGAGAGCGCCCGAGCAGTGGGGGAGCCACCAGTGGTGGAGCTGGCAAAGACGGAAAAGAGGGAAAGATAGACGGAGGAGATAGACGGAAGGCAGGGGGGCAGCCCGAGAGAGAGCATTTCCCCTCGCCTGACCGTCTGCTACGTTACGGGGCGTCACTCTGAGGTTTGACAGCGGCAGAATAACTGAAGAGGATACGTGAGTGGCCTTTTTTTTTTTTTCTTTTTTAAATAAACACAGAGCTTATTTCACAACCGAGGGGCAGCAACGTTAACACCGCCGCAGTGAGTACTGGAACTTAGCCGGCAGTCTGAGCGTGTGCTCGTACACATGCATGATTTATCACACGGGCCTACGTGTGTGTGTGCGCGCGCGCGCGCGTGTGTTTAGGTCTGTCTGGGCTGCGTGTGCAGAAGTGCTGTGGTCATGTTGGCCACTTCTCGGCCCCCCTCGCATGTCCGTGTTTGCGTGAGTCGTTGCAGCCACCCCCGAGGACTGACAGGAACACGGGGCACCAACACAATTCAAAATCCGATGGCCGCTTCGAGGTGCAGCAGTTTCAGGTCAGCTGTGAGACCCACAGTAGGGCTCTGTTAAATTTCCGCCGGAGAGGAGCAGCGTACGTGTTTTGGCCGGACTGTCATTATGATACGTTTTGTATTTTTTTTTTTTTTTTTTGCGGGCCACAAACGACAATGCGAGCCCCCTTGAACAAGGCGCCTTCCCGCTTTGTTCGATAAAACCAATTGTAGCTGTACAACCAGGGGGGGCTTTCACGGGAATAACAGGCTAATAACACTATGTCTTGTCTGTGTACTTCTAAATGCGATTACCGGTCTGCTTGCTGTGTTGCAGGCGGCAGATGAAGTGCTACTGTCAACCCTTGTCGTTTCCCAAAGCTACATAGACTTTTCGCTGTCACTTCCTTATAATATTCATTTACAGCGCCACCGGTAACACTAATATCCCCTTAGGAACTTAAAGAGTGTGTCTGTGTTAGTCGGTAATAAGGTTGTGTTTCATCTCTTGCCATAATATTCCCACGGGGACTTTCAGGTGTGTTGTGATATTTCTCACAGGGTCCCTCGAGTTCTTCAGGTCGGTTGTTTTGTTTTCTAAACTTTTTAGTTTGTTCTCTGAACTACGAAGATGATGTCTTCCGTGCCGTTAGAGCTGCGCAGGGCAGCCACGTCTTGCCCGCAGACCAGACGGCACGCAACGCCACTCGGTCGAGACAAGAGCCGGCGGCACGTTAGAGACCGACGGCAACATCTCCGCAAGCCCGGTGGATCCGAGCGCGACACGGATCCGACACGGTCGCGTTGATGGAGGCGAGGAGGTGAAATCCGCTGCGTGTTTTTGTTGGAAGGGGTGGGGGCACGCTGTGATTTCCTCCGTGTTCCGCCCACTGCTCCGTGTCTTTTGCGCCGCCCCTCCTCCGGGATCACCGAGTCAGGGAACTGAGCTGCTTCCTTCCACTGTGATTATTGTAAACACTGGACATTTTTTAAATGTCCTCCGCTCTGGACACCTCAGTCTGCCTTCGGGTAAACGGTATGCTGATACTATCTTATTCGGTTTCATGATTATTTTTAACAGTAATTTTCAAAACGTAACGCCACCTGATGCATTGATATGTCTTCCCGAACTCTCGATCCCTAATGAACCTTCCCTGTCCCCGGGCTCAACATTAAAGGTAAAAACTTTTGTCCTAACGGCTCAAGACCTTGGAGCAACACAAGGAATTTAGCCTGACCAAGACACTAGTGCTTTTAAGTCGCTTCCCAGAACTCGCTTGTATCATAAGACCATCTAATCTTTGATGCCTTTTTTGTTATTTATTTATTCAACTTATTCAAGTTGTTTTATCACTATGCCAGGGGTAGATTTTATTTATATCATATAAGATAGATAGATAGATAGATAGATAGTTGTTACAGGGGATGTTTGGGTCACCTTCTCATCTCGCTTCAATCTCTCTAAACTCTTGCAAGTTGACTGTACGAGCACATTCCTCTTTAAAGGATGAGCCTGGGGGAGTTCCACTCTCACTTTCTCTTCCATCAACTACTACACACTCCCTGAATCGGTTTTTGTACTTCCCTGCCTTTGTGTTAATTACCGAATCTCAACGGTACATTTTCCATATTTGTTAGGTAGGCAGCAGCAGCCAAGATTAGATAAGTGTACGGGTGTGTAATTGCATGTGCATGGAAACGGTGTATTTTTTTGTGCATCAGTGTGTTTATGTACCTGGATGTGTGTGTCAGAGTGTGTGCGTGAACTCCTGATTGTATGCGCGTTATGTTTGCCCAGCCTGGATCTCGGATTAATTTCCTGTGGAACACAATAGACTGGAGCTGGTGCTATCTGTCTTTTATCACTGCTGTGGTTTCCAGTGTCTGAGCCACATTATATATATTATTGCAGATAGGACCCGTGGCACAGAGTGTAGTTACAAGTAGCACAGCCACTCTGGTGAGCCAAAATCTGTATCTTGCCCAGACATCTCCTGCCTAACACATTATTCACTGTCACACACTGTTAAAATGTTCTCCCAGGTTTAATTGGGCTGCTCGGTTGACTGAAAAAAATCCCATGGCAGTTTTGGCTATTCCAATATGCTGTGTGCAGGATTAGTTTTTTTTTTCTATTCATGGTACCAGTGATGAAAACTTTTTAATAATTGAAATTGAGTTGTTTTATTCCTCTATAAACTTCCTCATAAATCCTGTAGAAAGTGTTTTACACATGTTACAGTTCAGTTAAATATGCATAAATCAGTACAAAACTGTTGATGAGGAACGATATGTCATCAATGTCATGCCCTGACACTGAGACATTATCTTGTGTCTGTATGTGGAGCCAATCCAAACCACTAATAATACAGTACTCAAAACCAAACGGCAGCATTGCATGAGTTATGCATTGCACAGCAGAGCTAAATGAATCCTGGTAAGCCCAGATACATTATGAAGTAGTAAGAAACTGCACTGAGAGAAGCCTAGGGCCTCTAGTTATCAAACTGCTAAAAGTGAAATTTTGGACTTAAGTTAAAACTGAAAGTAAAAATCCATCACTCTTACTCATACTTGCAAAATTAAGAATAAGTTTGAAAGTATATACTGTTTATCACATTTTTGCGACTCAAAAGTGGTGTTAAATTTAAGAGGGCTCCAGAGGTCTCTAAAGTTGGTTAAGAACAGATCCTAGATGACTGAAGTACAGAAACAGAGGAGAGCAAGCACCTTCTGAGACAGGTTTTGGAGTTACTGTACAAAATAATTGAGTTAACTGAATCAATATATATAGTTCAGAATTGATTATTGTAGCATATTGTTTTACATATGATTTGAACATTTGATAGGATATAATACCCCTTTTTTATGTTTTTGCAAACAACACAATTAAAGCAGAAATTATATTTTGTTTTCCAGCACTTTCCATACATCTTCATTGTCTGCATGTGTTATCGTGGCCTTATGAGTAGTCTGATGTACCTTGTATACTATCAGAATTTATACCATGAATATATTAGACTGTTGTTAATTTAACGTGGTGATTGCCGCCGGACATGTTAAGAATTTCACACAGATAAAATGAACCTCTTTAAAAATTAAAATTTTTGCAGAGAAACACTTAGCAAAGAACTTTTTTTTACTCCAAGTTTTTTGAGCATTTTACGTGTGTTTCGTAGAAGTTCGATAAATACAGGCCCTGGATGAAACATGAGCTGCTACATAGTCTTGCTTTTGTCTTTGATTTACTGTGATGTAATAGTAACATTGTTGGGGTTGAGATAATTCATTTCACCTTTGCACTCTTTAGACAAATAGCAATCCGATTTACACAGAGGTAATGTTATCACTGTCCTGATAAAGCAACTGTAAAGGTTAAAAAAGTTGAATCCGGTGAGCTGCGGTTCATCACTTTAAATCTTCAGACAGATTAGGTGCACAACAAGTTTGGCTCTCCCCTTCAGCGGAGCTGTCGAGTTGACTTTCAGTGAGATGTATAACCACAGACAGCACCAGTGAGTCCTTTCCAGCCACATCGTATCACAAGGAGCCTGACAGGAACAGAAAGTAATGGAGAATAATAATATCAAAGATGAGTATAATGTGTTTTTATGAGCCCCGATCCTCAGGCAAGAGACGAACTTTGTCAAATTCAGCTCCCACGCTGAATCACCAGCTGGCTAAGTATAGGTTGAGTGGTGTGTTGCTTTGTGCGGTGTGATAGACGGATGTGTGGTTCTCACATAAATAGAACATGCTGAACACCTTCAGGAATGCTGATGGAGAAAGAGAGCGGTTGTGAGAGGAAGTGAAAGCACCAGGGAGACAAGTGAGAGTCATATAGGGAAAGGATGGATTAGAGGTAGGAAAGAGGGTGATTGGGAAAAGTTAAGGAGAAACAACATTAAACAGGTTTAAGTATTTCAATAGAACATCTGTCTCATATAAGGTAACTAAAATCCTCTCCTTCATGCCCATACCTTGTGTTTAATTCTAATCCTCCCCATCATGTCTGTGTGTCCCTATAGTATCATGTGTATCATTTAAGGCAATATTAATTTAAAGCCACTATAATCACTATTTTTATATTAATACATCACATGAGTACTTGTTTGCGAAAGTGATTTTCTTGTAGCGACAAACGCACAGATAATTATCTCCCAACTGTGCAGTCCCTATCGGCTCTACTGAGCTTTATAGCGTCTTTCAACACATTTGGTTCTCCAGGCGGCAATTTTACTGTTTGGGTCATTCTGGGCGTTGTTTTTGGCCACAGCAGGCAGCTGTTTTCAGCAAAAAAGCTCTAAAACCCCCCCCTGTAGGCTATGTGCCCAGCACCGAACAACAGACAGACAAAGTTGGCGACTAGCTGGTGAACATATTGGGGCATTAGCAGCTTAAGAGTCAGATATTTCCCTCAGGAGTTACTAGTGACTAAAAACAGAGCTGAAAGAGGACTGAATATTGGATTCGTCAGGTGGACAGAAACATGACTCAGAGTGAATGCTACTGTTGCTCTGTATCTGCAGGATGTACTTTATGTTTGCCAACTGTCTGCTAACAAGTTTGCCATATTAACTTAAAAGGTGGTGATGTGACAGTCTTGTCTCTCTATCTGCTATTTAGGTTTAAAATTTGAGTTTTTATCTGTAGCCGTGTTGTGCAAATGAGAAAATTTGAGAAAGTCTGTCCTCCGCTGTGCCAGCACACACTGGATATCTACACGAGTACAAGTACTCGGCATTCAGCCATAGAGACTTTCTTGGTAGCATAGTGTGATATTCTAGGATTTTATGAGGCCTAAGACAACATTATGTGTGTGAGGAAGGAATGTGTGAAGCAAAGATGAGACATGCGGCATGGCTGTTACGAACAGGACAGGGAGGCAGAGGATGAAACGCAGGGCGTTGTATGTACTGATGTTTCCTGTAGAGTGTTTTGTAGACATAGAGGGGATGTTGACTCATGGACGGATTTAATAGGGTATACTGTATTGTGGTTGGATATTTTAAGTACATTGTATCATAAAACGCAGCTAAGCTTTAATTATAATTATAGATACCCCACTCATATTTTGGCTGAAACTTGTTTTTGCAACAGGGAAATTGTCTGATTATTGATGTGATTGTAGCTAGAATGATTAATCAATTATTTGATTGACAGAAAAGTTACCTGCAACAATTCCGATAACTGATTACTCATTGAAGCAATATTGTTAAGCAAATATTTACTGGTTTCAGCTTTTCAAATGTGAACTGTTTCTCTTAGTTTTATACGATACTAAACTGAATATTGGGTTTTTGACTCATGGACGGACAAATCAAGACATTTGGATACATCACTTGGGCTCTGGGAACTTATGATGGCCATTTTTTTATGATCCAACATTTCAGAGATTAAATGATTAATTTATTAATCAAGAAACGAATCGGTAGATTAATCGATAATGAAAACAAACGTCAGTTGCATCCTTAGATTTGATCACAATAGCCATAACATATGGACATCCATGCTCAGTGGCCCATCAAATAACATTGCAAAGCAAGCATGAACTTGAATTTGACCAAAACAATCAAAAACTCAAGGTCCACTTACTAGTTTTTTCACAGCTCTGAAAAAAATTAGTAAGTTGACCAAGGGGAACTAGATCAAGAATTAACTTCCATGAACTTTCATTGTAGCAGTGTCTAACAGATGTTTGTTACGGCAGCATCACAGTGCTTCTTCACAGTTGTGTGAAAGGGCAAGAGGGAAAGTAAACCAGTTGACAAGTCGGTCTTGGACAGTCATATGCTAGTGTTTGCTGGATCTCATGATGCCAACTGCGTCATAGGTGTGTTTGTCTGTCCTAAGTGGTTTTTTTTATTGTGTATTTTTGTACCTAATATTTAATTCTTCCAAAACTCTTCCTGGAAAATTCAGTTGAAAGTGCAGATTCATTAAAAAGTTTGTTTTTGGTTTTGTGTGAAATTATAAGCTTGCGGTTGTTGTTATTTGCAGCAAACACTGCTGGTTTATTCATGTGACCTTTAGACTCGAACTGTAGAAAACACAACATTGTGTGTTGTGGTTTCCATGAGGTCCTCAAGCCAATAAAAATAAAAAGAAGTGAGTGTGTGTGTGTGTGTGTGTGTGTGTGTGTGTGTGTGTGTGTGTGTGTGTGTGTGTTTGTGTGTGTGTGTGTGTGTGTGTGTGTGTGTGTGTTTGTTTGTCTGTTTAGCCATGTGATGGATGGCTGACCCGATCAGGGTGTACCTCGATTCTTGCCCCATGCAACCCTTTACACGATAAGCAGTTCAGAAGTGGATAGATATATGTATTTTGTGTGTGCCCAGACACTTCTATTACTAACTTATATGGATACAGTAAATATTTAGTTTGTGTGTTACCAAACCCATAATGAAATGTCCTGTACCTATTTCAGTCTGTAGCAATGACCCAGGAAAAAAAAAGTTAACACTAAACTCTAGTATTATGATTGCTGCAGGGGAGATGCTTGTGGATCTCCACCGGGAAAATATGAGTGGGGGGATTGAATGTTCTTTTCTACAGCCTATCAGACATGCCTTTGAGCAAGGCTCTTAATCCACCAACCAAACAGTGCCCATCATACTGTATGTGAGTAGAGGCAGGTCATGACTGAAAAAGAGCTCTGTGTGTGTTCCATAAATGCTTGAATAAAGGCTACAAACAGAAGCTAGACATACTGCACAGTTTTTGCTTTATGGTGAGAACTGGGACATGAGTATATACATTATCTACAGGTCAGCAAGTCTAGAGGAGAGGGGGAGGAGATCCCCCAACACAAACACACTCTCTCTGTCTCTGCAGTCTCACTTTGCATCAAATTAAGACTTATGTGTGTATGTTGTTTGTGACATGATCAATCACAGCCACTGAACTGATGTATGTTCATCTCTGTGCAATGTGTTGACTATTCCCATGATTGCCTGTATGTGGATTAATATATCTGTGTTTGTGTGTCTCTTGTGTGTATGTGTTTATGTAAGTGTATGTATATAAGTGTGTGTGTGTGTGTGTGTGTGTGTGTGTGTGTGTGTGTGTGTGTGTGTGTGTGTGTGTGTGTGTGTGTGTGTGTGTGTAGCTGTGTGCTAGAGGCAGGGTTCTGGCCTGTTTCTGTCCAGGTGTGTGTTTTTGGCCTAAGGGGAGACAGAGCAGATGGCCCATGTTTGCGTTTGAGTGTGTGGCTGTAACTGACTGGCTGTCAGTAAGATCTCCCTCGCCAAAGATCTGTGCCTAGCAGAACATCAATTGGAAAGACACACTACCACAGGGCTGTTAACGGTCCGGGTAGGGACCCAAAGTAGGAATGCAGGTAGATTAAAAGGAGTAAACCGAAGGGCTGCACAGTAAATCAGTCTTAAACTGAAATGTTAACTACTGAAGTTAGCAATTTTCAAGATGTTGCATGTTGAAGCAAAGATATTTCAGACAAGCTACTCAACAAGAGATGTGTAGAATCTCTGCAACACAGTACAAGCAAAGTACTAGATTTAAAATCTGCTCTTTATACTGAAGTTAAGCGATTTAAGGCTTCATCTTCCCCCATACAGCATTTTTCTCTATGGTTGCCCATTGTGAGTAATGTAAAATAATGGCACTCTGTTACGAAATAAGCATAAATGCCTAGATCACTAACATTATAAACAGTATTAATCAGTGTTAAGGTCAAAGCCACAGTATGAAATTACTAGAGTGTAAATATTTCTGCAATCAAACAATGATAATGTGTTATAGTGAAGAGGTAAGCCAGAGAAAAATTATAGAAGTTTTCATTCTTGTGTGTGGTGACTACTTATGAAGTGGTTACGTTCATTAAAGGTTGTCGTAGTAAGGGGAGAATGTGGATCCGATGGCCAGTGTATGTGTCCAATGGGTCATGTGTCCACTTTCCTGGGGATGACATCACTGTCTCCAAGGGTACCCAAATGACTAAATGATGACTGTTTACCAGCTGGTCATTGATTTTAAACAGCTGTAAATGTACTGCTTTATTCTGACACTAACTGACTCCAGAGGTAACACTTAAGGTTGCATATAAGGTTGCGATTATAAATGATAATTATAATATCATATATAATATATTTACAGAAAATGTATAAATTCTCCATTGACAAGTATTCATATAGAGTCTGAAACCTACTCCTCCTTTCTAAAGTTGCACTGTTGTTCATGCAAACAGATTTACAGAACAAAGTACATAGTCCATGACGAGTAGTTCTGGGGGCCTAGGAGATTAGAGCATTTGCAACAGAAAGTTTGAAATCTCATGAGCCTCTGTGGCATTCATCAGCAACATGCATAACCCAGAGCTCATAAATTAAAATTTAAAAAAAGACAGTAAAATGATACTGATTGCACCTTTAAATTGAATACACTGAAGGGTGTGACAGGAATGAAATTTATCATTATTTTCACAGCTCTGTAAATTACAAGGTTTCTTTGAACTGATTGACTTAATCATTTTTAATGTCTAAGTTACATTACACACACACACACACACACACACACACACACACACACACACACACACACACACACACACACTATTACCAGGCTGTAAGACCATGTCAAAACATTATTTCATGGTTGCTCTGCTTTATTTGATATGTATAATTACAATTTACAATTTTGGAATTTAGTATATGATCCGTTTATCCAGTATGACTCATATAATTAACAGGAATAGAACAGATGGGCATTTATTTCTCTCTTTTTAACTGTTTTTTTCCCACATTATCAGTGCAGAATATAAATGGACTAATAACAAGGTTTGATTGACAGAAATATAAAACAGAGTATTCTATTTTTAATACATGTAATTCATCCAGCTGGTAAACTCATTATTAACCTCTATGAATATCAAGTCAGCTGACTGAATGTTATCTGCTCTCCAGTTTATCATCAGCTGCAGGACAGTAACTTTGATATTGTTGCTAGAATGTGATCTGAAAAAGAAGGCGTAATGAGTGGTGGAGGGACAAAGCAGCCTGTGTGATCATATGAACCGACACATTGGGTGATGCTTGCGGCTGTGGCAGAGTTTTTTGGAGGAAGCCAAAGGTTTTATCTTTTATCCGGTGAAATATCAGACATAATGTCAAGCACCTATTGCAAGTTGCCAAAACCCAAAGAGACATTTTCAAATTGTATTTTGTCAAACAAATAGTCAAAACACCCAAAGTGATTCCCTTGAAATGATGTAAAAAAAAAAAAGGAGAGTAAGGAAATCTTCGAGTTTGACAAGCTATGGCCTGCAAATGTTTGGTAGTTTTACACCATGTATGACTTATTCATTTAATTGATCATTTAAAATAATTTTCTGTACATTGACTAATGGGTTAATTGTCTACTCCTGTTGTCGTAACAGCAGTGCACAAATACTGTACACAAAAAATGAAACTAGTATATTACTCTACAGTAGATTATTTAAAACCATAACTTAGAAAAATCCAGTGTATTCCCTTTGTACCGTAAGTGCTGCATCCCTTTGTTCCACTGATCACTAAATCTGTCTCTTTCTGCTTTTCTTTCTAGGTGATCCGATCACAGCAGGCCTTGCGGATTAACTGGCTACCTTTATCTAAAGGGATGCTCTATTGATTACTGTTTTCTAACAAAGCCCATGGATTACAGTGAGGGTGTTTGAGAGGCCTGGATCACAGTTATGTCAACACTGCACCAGGATATTTCAAGTCAAGAAGCACTACAGTAGAAGACTGACAGGAGTTTGTGTTTTCAGCTGTTAGATGTAGTATTTCAGATTTTTTTTCTGGACATCCATTTTACATTTTTTGGCATTTGTGTAATTTTGAGCATGCTGTAAGTGCACAGGCCCCCAACTCCGTTTTCTCTTGGGAGAAACTTTCTCAGGACACCAGCTGACTTTCTGGTCTATTGTATTATCTCACATTTTTGATTCACTTCATTTATTAATTTGACCCCTGATACTCTTACATCTCTACAGTATACACCCCATTTTGTGTCACCATGTACGGTAGCTCACGTTCCGTCTCAAAGCTGGATGTTGTTGGATCCAACGGTAATGGGTCAGTGTCTGGGAGTCCTGGTCGCTCCCCACGCCTCCCTCGCTCCCCACGCCTTGGACACCGGAGAAATAGCAGCAGCAGCTCTACCGGCGGACTGACTGGCTCTGGTAAAACCCTGTCCATGGAGAATATTCAGTCTCTTAATGCTGCCTACGCCACAGGTGGTCCTATGTACTTCTCTGACACAGCTGAAGACCCCGTCGGCATTGGGAGTCTGGGCAGTGGGCTGAATCCCTCACTGCCCAAAAGCACCATGACCTTGGGGAGGGCCGGGACCAGGGTTCCCTATGGGATGAGGGCGGCTGTTATGGGGAGCAGTCCTAATATAAATACTGGAGGAGGAGGGGGAGGTGGTGGAGCGGTCATACCCAGTGATGCTATAGCATTTGGGGGGGAGCTGCCAAACCATCCTCCACAGGCAGCTACTGTGCCCCACTCCATGAGACAGGTGAGGCACTGCTGTGTTTTCTTCTTCTATTGCTGCAACGTTGAAGTAAGCGTTTTGTGAACTGAAGGTTGAAGTTCGTACCACACTTGTGTCCAACAAAATTTGACAAAGTATGAAAGAATTTTAAAAAAGAACAAACTCTTTACAGAAGCTGCTGTATTGTGTGAACACTAAGACCCAAAAATAACTTGGCGGTTTTGTTTCTAGAAGTTACCCAGATGAAAATAGAGATCAACATTTCGGGAAATGCACCGATACACTTTCTTGCTGACTGTTTCATGAAAACATTGATACCACTCTTATATCTAAATATAAAGCTGGAGCCAGCAGCCAGTTAGGTTAGCTTGGCATAAAGACCTGAAACAGGTGGAAACTGCCAGCCTGTCTCTGCCCAGAGGTAAAAGAAAAATCCACTTACCAGCACCTCTAAAGCTCACTAGTTAACATGTTGTACCTTGTTTGTTTAGTATGTACAAAAATCAAGTCACTGCTCCTGGCCATGAAATAGTCTAGCACACAACCCGCTCCCAAACCGCAACTTTTCTTTTTTTTCTTTACACTTTGATTTTTGAAGAGATTAACCTTTTCCCTTTGGACGGAGCCAGGCTAGCTGTTTCCAGTCATTATGCTAAGCTAAGCTAACAATTTCCCCAGCTCTAGCTTCATATTGAACCAACAGATATGGGGGTGGTATCAATCTGCACATCTAACTCTTGGTAAGAAAGTGAATAAGTATAGTTCTCAAAATGTTGAACTATTCCTTTAAAAGGCAAAAAAAACAATAAAAGATCAAATCTGTTGCACTTGGCAAACAAAATATTTTGTCATAATTATGAATTATCTGTTCTGTGTAGAGGTGGGAAGTGGAGGATTAATCATCTATGTGTTTAAGTGTTAATATTTTCTTTTTAAGTTACCCTTTAACTAAATAAAATAGGAGCTGTCTGGTTATTCATACAGCATGCTTAAATAGATAAGCTCTACCCTCCCACTCCCTCTGAACCATTATTCATAACCGGAAAGCTCATCTCTCCAAGAAGCGTCATCCCGTTCTCTCCTATACCTCCCTCCTCCATTTGTTTCTAATTATTTCTTAATCAAAAATGTCTTTGTCTCTCCTTCACCCTTATTTCCTTTACAAGCTCATCTCTATCATATGTCACAGTCATGTGCTGTATATTATGGATATGGCAAAGGATGCTGTTACTCTAAAGCTTAACTCCCTTATTTTTAATGTTGGTGATTTAAAAATTTAAAACCTTTTGTAACTTTGCACTTGCAGAACCATAAGAAACTCTGTGCATAAGCAAATAAGTGCAGACTCCGCTTGTTGTTATAAATATTGTAAATATTTTTCATAAATAGACTGCTGTTCTGATGTCAAGATGAATTAAACATTTATATGGGGAACATTTTCTTATTAATACTGAAATCAGGTGTTTGCTTTGTATATGAAGGAGCTATGTCTATGAATGCCCAAATTATCTTGAAAAAATGGTCTGCTGTAAAATATTGTCTTTGTATAAATCATAAGCATGCACATGCATCATGCATATCTGTGTTACTCACAGTAACAGTCTCAAAGCACTTAACATACAGTATGTGAGTCCTTCTTTCCATATTTGAGTTCTCATATTTGTGTGTGGTTTTTTCGCACCAGCAGTGGCTTTCAGAGGTAGTAGTTCACTTTCAGTTATGTTGTTCCTGGATATCCTATATGACATTTGTAGGGGGCAATATTTAAGATTTGTTCTGTGTGTGTGTGTGTGTGTGTGTGTGTGTGTGTGTGTGTGTGTGTGTGTGTGTCTGTGTGTGTGTGTGTGTGTGTGTGTGTTTTTTACCAGGTGAGAGAAGGTGCCATGTCAGACCTACAGACGCAACTGAGAGAAGTCCTGAGAGAGAACGAACTACTACGCAGAGAAGTAAGGACATTTGCACGCATACACACTTCTCTAAGGAAAGAGCATGATACATGTATTTGTTTAACAATTAATTGCGTTTCGTATTTCATATTTGCAGTTTTATGATACTGTTTGTTTGCTTTTAATTTATTGCTCCAAAATGTAAGATTAAGACAACAGCTGTAAGGAAAACTAAAAGCAAGTTGATCTAATAAATAATATATGGAAAGTAATATAATATAACTACATCTGTAAACTAAGACGCATCCCAGTGAATATAACTTAACATTTATTAAAACAAAGTCACACTGTTTGCTGTTGATTTATTGTAGCTGGAGGCTAAAGAGTCCAAGCTGAGCTCCTCTATGAACTCCATCAAGACGTTTTGGAGTCCAGAGCTGAAGAAAGAGAGAGCGCTCAGGAAGGATGAGGCCACAAAGATGGCCGTCTGGAAGGAGCAATACAGAGTGGTACAAGAAGAAACACAGGTAGGAAAAAGATGTCTGTGTGCGTGCAACTGTCTATGTGTTTCTATGGGACATTGAATTACTGCATATATCTCTGGGCTGTCTCATTGCTCAGAGTCAAAGTAAAAAATTAATAGAGATGGAGAGAGCAAACTGTCAACAGTAATATCCTGTTCAGCGTTAGGTTAATTTTGCTGTCATTGCAGTTGATTGTAGACCTGGATTTTGTTCTAAGCTGAAGAATGTCGTGAATTTTAGAAAATTAGGAAAAGGAAAATTTGAAAATTACCTATAGCCCAAACCCTGTGCATTTTAGTTCTGGCTTTATTTGTCTAATGTAAAAATTAATGGAACAGCACAAAGGGTGGCATATCGTGATAATTTTATGGGCCTTTCTGGTGGTTTTGACTTGCTGCTGTAAGGCGGCCTTGAAGATGGTAAACAGATGAAGCAGGCTGCCTGGTTGGGGACTCCCAGCTGTCTTTTGGTTCAGAAGCCATTTGGATGAGACGGAGACACAGCTAGTCTGGCAGGAGGGTGAAATATTATGCAAGAGATGCACACATACCCGCTTGCTGTCACCCGCTGCCTCACAGTGTCATATTTAACATGCTTCTTGATCATCTGTGAAACTAGTGAAGAAAGTGGTCAGTACTCTGGCTTTATTTTTACATTAAGAAAATAATCACATTTACATTTTGGTCTTTAACATATTGTCTTAGCTCTCTCGTATGAGTGTAAGACAAATACAAATATAAGACCAAGACAGATATAATGCGAGAAAAAAAAATACGTGGGAAAGGACTTCAGGTTGTGAAATTACATCATCAGATTTTAAATCACTCTCAGAAAATTTACAGCCAGTTTGGTGTATGTATGAGCACATGCAGTATGTGTGGGCTCATGTATATGCGTCCGTAAATCCCTGAGTTGAAATTTGTGTTGCGTGTGCACCTGTGTGAGAGAACAAAGGAACAGATGATTAGTTGACCAATCTATGATGTATTTGGCTGGCTTCCATCCCTAGAAAAATCCCTGCCTTCACACTTAAACGCACACCCCTCCTCGGGTGTGTGTGTGTATGTGTGTGTGTGCTGTTATAGTGTGTGAATATACTTGTTAAGACATGTAAGAATATTTTCAGATCTCTAATGTTGGGAAATATGTGCTATACTCTCTCTCTTTCTTAATCTCTTTTGCTTTCATTCCTTTTCTTTCCTCCAGACAAATCGCACCCTTTTAACCCAAGCCATCCTTTCATTTCCTGCTCTCATTATCCCGTAACTTTCCTTCTCTTCAATCTCTCTCTTTTCTGTTCATCTCTGGCTTTTTGCCGTCCCTTCGCTCCCTTTTTTCTCTCTTCTTACTCATTCTGCTTCTCATCCTCCATTTCTGTCATCACATGGTGAGTCAGCTCCTTACCTCCTACCTTCCCTCCTCTCTCTGTCTTTGCAATCATCTTAGTGTTAGAAATCGACTTAAGTTACCTCCCAGTAATTTGGGGATATGTGCACACAAACACACGCTTGTGCTTGATCGAGCCTCTGCTCAGGAATGGACGTTTCATCTCCACCCTTCATCCTTCTTCCTCTCTCCTTCTTTCCTCCACACTTCCTCACTTATTCACCTCCCCCTTCATGCATGGCCCACTATCTTCACCTCTCTTCCGCCCGCCTGTTTTTATCTCTTCCTCTCCTTCTGTCTGCACTCCCTGTGCACGACTCCTTTCCACTCACATCACTGCAATGTGCCACTGTAGATTCAGAACGAGAATAACAGACATTCCTGATCTCATGTTGGTACTTGTTAGACCAAGGTCTTTATAAACAAGATCCAATAAAGGATAGTATAATTATCTACAACAGTGTCATACATGACAATTTTTTTGTTGTTTGGTGTATATTTTGATTTTAAAAAAAAGGAATATTTCATTTGGTGTTATTATACAGTAGTATGAAAATTAATAAATTATCATTACAGCAAGTGTTTGATTATTATTTTAACTCATTTATTAAACAAAAATGCCAAAAATTTTCTGGTTCCAGTGCCAAAAATGTGAAGAATTGCTGCTTTTCTTTGTTGTATGTATTTGTCAGACAAATGCCTTTGTGTTTGACCCTTCATTGGACAAAACTGAAAATTTAAAGAGATCACCTCAAGCTCAGGGACCCTTATGGGCATATTTTATTATTGTCTTACTTGTAATAGACCAAACAATTAATAGATTAATTATACCAAATAATCTACACATTAGTCGATTATGAAAGTAATCAGTACTTGCACTGTTGTTTCTCTTACATGCTTCATCAATGCCGTGAATGTGATTTCTTGTCATTTGCACAATTTAGTTTTTTAACTATTGGGTTCAATAATTTTCGTCTGTGGCTATTTTTTACTTGGTTTTGATAAGTGCTTTAATAAGATTGTTAAAGTTGCAGTAACTGACTTTTTTCCTCCTGGGGGCAGTGAAACAAGCTGCAAACACAACACTTGTATATTATCACAGTATGAACTTGTGATGGTGAATTTGTCAGCAAACACTTACCTAGGTACACATTCAGCAGACACAGATGAACATTTTATCCTATATTTACTTTCCTTTTTGCTTTGTTTTCTTTATTGTATTTAAATCTCCACCAACTCATGAGGGAATTATCCAGTTCTTCAGTTGCTAAATGCTCCAGTCTGATCACCAGCTACATACTAACTTCATCTTAGTCTGCTGTTTGGTGCTGGCCATGTAGCGTATAGTTGGAAATTGATGAAAGCAGTGAGAATGTACCTAAGGGTAAAATTGTGAGGCTGTTAAACCAAGACCATGGGCTGAAAGACACTATAAGGCTCCATAAAGCTCTGGATTTGTCACTACGACCAACACGTTTCACATTCATGGATACATAGAGTATACATGTCGTTTAATCCATGGTTAATATAAAAATATGGATTAGTGCAGCTTCAAGGTTGAACCGAGCAGTTTTGCTAATTAGCTGCTTGTAAAGGCAGTGAGATGACTGAAAACAAAATATTGTTATGTGACCCCAGTGAAGCACATAATGCTTCTCACCTGAAGATACAAAAGTGACAAAAAGAGAAAAAGATCAACTCTAAATGAGAGAAAAGTGGGAAAAAAAGCTTTCATTTGGCAAATGCAGCAAATCCACAGGTTCTCAGTCAGATTAGAAGACAGGCTCTTTTTGGGGTTTTTTTTTGCCTTCCCACTGAGCTTTAAATTATTATTCTGTCTCTCTATACTGCCACTTGCTTTCTCTCGTTTCACCTCCCACATTCAGTCATTTTCTCTTACCACACGTTCTACTCAGTGTCATCACACTCACCGTCTCTTTCCCACCAGTCTATCTTTTTCTCGGTCTCACCATTCCCAGTCTCAATCCGACTGTCGGACTCCCTCTCTTTCAAGGGCCCCTCTCCTTCTCTTCCCTCTCGTCACTCTCCATCTGGGCCTGTGAAGCAGTTTTGCCACAGAAAGCAATTCAACAGAAGGGACACACCCTGGACTAACAAATCCATTAATCCAAATACAGATGCCCACTCTATTCAGCCTAATACTGTGGTCAGTGTCGTCTTTCTCCTTTGTCACTTTTGGTGCACTGCCTTGCTTTGCTTTCTGTTGTGTGTAAGTGAGTGTGTTCACCCAATTGGTTCCACCTCTTTGATCACAGCAGGTAAGTACCATGTTTCACGCAGAAAGAAAGCAAAGTGTGGCAAAAAAGAAAAGATGAAGGAATGTCTGGAATGCTAAAAGAAAAGCTTCACTCTCCATCTTTTTTCTTTCTTTGCTTCTTTCCTATGCAAAGGTAGTTAGTTTATTTCTTTCTTGCACAAAAACAGACAAAACTTTCGTCTCTTTCCATTTCTCTTTTTCTCTGTTGCCCTCCGCACTCCAAACAGTGGTCAGTCTCCATTCAATAAATATACAAGCTCAAGGAGAAGACAAGCAGCAGTTAGCATTCATGATTGTAACCATGACATCTGGGGTTCAGTTCATCGTCACCGTGTCCATTCAATACCATATTCTCCTGCAGATTAATCCATGCAACTAAGAAGAGTTTAATGCAAAAAGGACACATTGCTGTTGCTGTCTTTCTGAAATCTGAACAAAATAATCACTATAAGATGTAATATTATATGCATATTGAGCTACATACCAAAATTAATTGGTTTTCCTAAAAGGATTCGGGAATAATCAAGGTTTTGAACAGAGTGCATTCTTCTTGCTCTCTGTTCTATGTGGTTTGTCCCAGCAATGAATCATACCAATGAACAATAACCACTGTGTCTGCCTTTTTTCTGGGGCTACTAGATATAATCTATCGTCTACTGTACTCCAGGCGAGCCATTTGACATCAAAACCAGTATGTGTGTGAATGTGTGTGTTTTTTCATTAATGTAGGGTGTTTGTATGTGGTGATTTGGGTGTACGCATTTTTAAGGAGCAGTAGTTGCCAGCCGGGTTTGTTTGTTTGCTTGATGAGAAAGATGGAGAGAGAGAGGGAGAGGGGGAATAGCAGGAGGGAATCTTTGTCCTTGTGTGTGCGTGTTGGCAGGCTTACGTGTGTGTCAGGACAATTTGGCTTTTTGTATGCACAAGTGTGTGTCTGTGGAGGCGCAAACTGCCTGCATGTTTATAATTGCGCATTTGTATTTGCATGTCTGTGTTACTGTATATGCAGTATGTGCAGATAGAGAAAGACATGCATGCATTTTCTTGTGCATGTGTTGAATAGGACAGCCTTGTACGGCATCTACCATTTCTATTTTTATGAAGCGTGTATGTTTGTTGTTTGCATGCAACTATTTGTGTATTTGTGTGTGTTTTATGGAAATGGAAAGTACTTGGCAGTGGTATGATGTCAGAAGTTGTGTGTGTGTGTGTGTGTGTGTGTGTGTGTGTGTGTGTGTGTGTGTGTGTGTGTGTGTGTGTGTGTGTGTGTTGGAGAAAGTGCAACAGCCCAGTGGCTGTTGTTCTTTTACTGCTGCACTGTTTTCATTCTCTTCAATTATTTAACCTAATACTCAAGGTGCTGGTTTGGAATGGGGGTGAGTGTGTGTGTGTGTGTGTGTGTGTGTGTGTGTGTGTGTGTGTGTGTGTGTGTGTGTGTGTGTATTTATCTGCTAAAGAGGGAGAAAACATTTTTCCCCTATGAGAATACATGAATCTCAGTCAGACTGTTTCTAGTTAGCAGGTTTTAAAGACTGACACTGGTTCAGCAAAATCATATTATCGTATTGGTAGAAAACTATTTGTTCTAAGATTTTATTAAAATGCCAGAATTACCAAAACAATATAAGTATATTGGTCTAATTTCAGCCAAGAGGTTCCATTTTGTTTTTGGTTGAATTAAAATGGGAAACTTCAGTTCTCAGTTGTCTCTCTCTCTATTTGTCTTTGAGTGTGCGTGTGTGTTTGTGTGTGTGTATGTGTGTGTGAGAGGTTAATCCAAACCCAGTGCCTGTTACACACAGGTGGCACTTTGCCTTCAGGTCGAGGGTGGGATGAGAGAAACGGAGTGATGAGACAGAGAAGGGGAGACTGTCTTTTCTTTCCTTTGTTCTTCTGTCATCTGTATTTTTTCTGCCTTTTACTGTTTTGCTCAAAGCGACAAACTTAGAGGGAGTTGGATAGTTACAAAGACTGGCACTTGAGTGTTTTTTCCACTCTTTGAACATGGCAGTAAATCAGGCCTTCAGGTTAATGTGTAAATGGATGGTGCCACCAGTACTCTGATCTGTTTTGCCTTTGCAGCTGAAATGCTTAAACCATACTAAACAAGTTAAAGACATTTATTCGCTTGTACACTAAATAAAGAATCAACTACAGTTCTTAATTGAAGATAAGAGCTGGGACTAAAGTACATAAAAGATATTTTACTGTAAATATAATGTTAAAGCACTTTGGATCAGCTTCTGTGCTGACTGAGTAAAGACATATCACTGCTCAGCACTTAACATTATTACAGCTGGATTTAAATTGAGCATCTTGCATTTTTAATTTCATTACTCCGAGCTGGCGTTGAGCGTGTCCTCAGGGACTCAAATTAGTTTGAATCCAATAAAAATGGACGGTGCCAATTGTTTCCTGTGTGAGATTCCCATATACTGTATAGAGAAACCATGTTGCCAGCAAGAGTTTTTGTGCCAGCTGGCTGCAAAAAATGCTTTGCCTGGCAATCCATATACTGGCAAAGAACCTGAGGGAAAGCGAGAGGGAATGGATGGAAAAGATGGATTGAGATGTAAAGATGTGTAAAATGTAGGGAGAAAGAAGGAAGAAATCAGTAGAGGATAGATCAAACTGGAAAGCTGGGGGTGTGTGCCAGGAGGAAAGGAGGAGAGATGAATGGATGGTACAGACGAATTGAGCTGAAAAAAAATTGATGAAATGTAGAGAAATGGAAAGACTGATAGATGTTGATGCGACAGGAGAGAAATGTCCAATGAAGAGGAGGGTGGATGGAAAGATACAATTAATAGATTGCCTTGAAGAGAGAGGCGTTAAGGATGAAGAAAGGAGGGGGGGGGGAGGGAAAAATGTAGAAGATTAAGGATGAATTAAAGATGGAATGAGATGAGCTGAAAAAAGTAGCATTGTTGTACTGATAACATATTGTCGTGTTATTACTAGCCATTTGTTAATAACGCATATTTCCTAATTTATAAGTCATTTACCTGAATCTTAACCATAGCAGTTGAGCAGGATTTGACAGAACTCAGAGACATTTAACAGTTAATCTTAATTGTACAGAATTGCGTTTCAGTTCATGACAAGATGACTGGAGATTTTTTTTGTTATAAAAGTAAACGTTAGATGTAAATCTCTTGGATGGGAGTTACAGTGGAGACAGAGGAAGGGGAGAGGAAGGATTTATGGAGCGAGAGTCAAAGAGAAAAAATGCTGAACATGCATACACGCACACACTTGGGGATTCTGCAGACACTTTGTGCATTCCTCAGGAGTCATGCTCCTCAGCTGCAGATCTACAACTCTTCGATCTGTTGTCTCTTCCTCTGTTCTGTGATTAAATCAGCCAGCTGACCTGGCCATTAGACAAATGGGTTTGTGAGTCTGGTCAACTGCTCATCTGACCCAATATCTGATGAGAAGATGAGGAATGATACTAAAATTATTTGTCATGTTTCTTTCTGGAGGACGCAAAAAAAAAAAACCCTTTATTTGAGATTATTGGTAAGGTGACTGAGTTGGCACAGTGCTTTGCTTGGCGGATCTGCGAAGGAAAGCGAGAAATTCCATGTTGTTAGAGCTCAGGTCTTGTTTTGGCAGTTGCTGCCATCGTTGCTGTTGGTTATGATAACCTTGTATGACTGAAGTAATTGCTGTGATCTGGAAAGATGGCAACATTACTAAAATGAACCACAGTGGGACAAAAAACACGAGTGGTCAGATGATCAAAGAAGTTATATACAAGTCAACGGTTTAACCAGATGATCTAAATCACTATTTTGAGAAAACACCAGAAGTGAGGACACCTTAAATGTTGGTAATAATCCCTCATTGCACAGGAAAACTGTACAGTAATTGCAGTAGGTCAAAGTTAAACCAGGAGGTATGTAAACTGTAATGAATGTCAGTTTGAACAGCATGCATGGCAAGCAGGCAGGCTT
The DNA here is from genome assembly GCF_016859285.1 of Xiphias gladius. Classification (NCBI taxonomy): domain Eukaryota; kingdom Metazoa; phylum Chordata; class Actinopteri; order Istiophoriformes; family Xiphiidae; genus Xiphias; species Xiphias gladius. The sequence continues at coordinate 10,231,441 of NC_053401.1, forward strand.
GGTAATCATTTTTACCCTTTTCCTTCATTTTATACTCCAAATAATTTCAACCAATCTGAGGGTTTGCTTAAAATCTGTATCATCGTCGGATTGATGGTGTTTCTTGCTGTGTTCCAAGTTCTCAACAATTAAATTTATCAGTACAAAGTTGTTATAAAAGATAAGAATGATGGTCAAAACTATGAAAACAAGACCCAGCGGGAATGTTCCTTGACATTCTAGCTATTCTACAGTACAGCAGCAGTGGAGGGATTGAAGCTATACTGAGCAGATCTGAGTGTGAATGTGTTTGACTGTGTGGATATGATGCAGGTCGGTCCTGGAAAAGACAGCCTGCAGACTCAGCAAAGTTGTCAAAAGTTTTTATTCTTTCAGCCCGTCTTTGATACATGATCCAACGTTCTTTAAAAATGCAATGACAATCACCTCACCATCTGATTCTGCCTACCTTGTCTCCATCCTACTGTTGCCTAGAGTCTGCTCCTCTTTCCATCCACTGGTCATCGACCTATGACTCATTATTCCTCGTTTTGTGTGTGTATGTCTGTGTTCCTGCTCATGTTAGCATACTGTACATGTACGCGTCCATGTGCATGTGTGAGACACTCCTCCTAACTTTTGGAGTTCCAACCAAAATATAAAAACCTACAAAAGTTGTTTATGTATCGTGACTATTATCTCTGCATTCGTGTGCGCATGTGCATGTGTGTGTGTTTATGCGTTGGGTCTTCTTAGTATGTGTGTTTTTTGCACATGAATGCTCATCAGTAACAGATGGTCCTCAAACCTGTGTGTTTATTTAGTCAGGATGGAGAGATAGGTGAGAAAGAGAAAGGGAGAGGGATGGAGAGAAAGAGGGAAGAAGGTAAATGCAGGGGATGAAAGTGGGGGCGAAAAAGACAGATGGACAGAGGGGAATGAGGAAGGGGGGTAGTGGGGAATGGACCAGAAAGAGCAAGAAGGAGATTCATGGAGAGAATTGAACTGAGAAAGAGAGTAAGAGTAGGGAGAGAAAAAAGGATGAGACTTCTACACTCAAGAGTCTTATAAAACTTTAACTCCATTGCATAGAGAAAGAAATAGCCCTCTTTCCATTTTTTCTTTTACAAAGTCACAGTGTCCGTTTTACAGTGCAAAGGAATATAGGGAGAAAAGAGAGATTTGAAAGTGAAAGGAAAGAGTTTTCCCTCTTTGCCTAGAAGGCTGTGATTTTGTGAGTCTTTGCTCTCCCTGTCTCACTTTCTCCACTTTTTCCACTTTCTCTCTCTCTCCTTCTCTCTCTCTCTCTCTCTATCTATCTCTCTATCTCTCTCTCTCTCTCTGTGTGTGTGTGTGTGTGTGTGTGTGTGTGTGTGTGTGTGTGTGTGTGTGTGTGTGTGTGTGTGCGTGTGTGTGTGCGCGTGTGCGCGTGTGTGAGAGAGAGAGAGAGAGGGCCTGTGGTACTGTGGTAGCCATGTCTTTCCATATAAGGAGTGGGTTTGGGAAGAGTTGGTGAGGAATGAACAGAATTACAGTATAGTCCCTCCCCTTTTCTTCTGCTGCTTCTCTTTTTTTCTTCACTCTGCATCTCTGAAATCTGTCAGTCTCGGTATCTGTCTATCTATCAAAATAAATGTGACAGCTACAGTTTTGCTGATTTAATTCCCTCTTTCTTTTCCTATGTTTTCCTCTGCTCTCGCTCTTTAAACCCACCACTGACCCTGATGTTGCATTTCAAAGTGACTGATTAGGGTCAACATTTCCCTCTTTCCTTTTTCTCCCTTTCTCTCTGCCCCCTTTTGGCTATTTTTTATTCATTCCTTCCACGATTTAATCTCTTGCCTCTTACTCTCTTTCATCCTTATACTTATTCTTGTCTTCCTCTTTTGTTTTCATACAATCCGATTCTATTTTCTTCCATGAGCTTGCTCTTCTTCTTTTGGAAAAATGAGAGATTTTTATGTGTTTCTTTGAATCATTCGTCTTTTTAAAATTTTATTTCCTCCTCTTCATTATGTTCTTCCACCTCCACCTTTATCCTCAGAGAAAAAAAAGAGAGAGAGTGTGTTAATCTGCCAGTTGTCTGATTCCTGAGTGGGCGATGCTTTCAAACTGCTCACGGTCATGCACTCACTCACACACACACACACACACACACACACACACACACACGCGCACACACACGCACACACACACACACACACACACACACACACACACACACACACACACACACACACACACACACACACACACACACACAAACAGTATGGCCACTGCCTCCAACATTATGTTGTCTGCCGCATATGTGTGTAAGTCTACGTGTGGGCATTATCGTGTGCTCATCACATGTGTGTTTGTCCATTCAAGTGCGTGTATATGTGTTTCTGTCACTGTGCGTCTGTTTTTGAAGGGGGAAGCGTGACTCACCCGGCGTGCACAGAATAAGCGAGGGATGAGACGGAGGAGTAATAACGGAGAGATGGTTAATATTGAACGACAGATGAGCAGTGGCCTCAGGGGGGGATGACGAGCGGATGGAAAAATTGTCACCATATTCACAAATGTATTTTCTCTTCTCTTCTCTTCTTCTCACTCTGTTTTTCCTCTAAATACAGTATGACAGTATAGATAGGAATTATGTTGACTGATCATTAGGTTATACAAGGGATAATCTTTTTTTTTTTTTTGGTAGATTTTTTTTTTTTCTCATTGCAACATAAATTTTGGCACGAGTACATGTTTTTAGGCAGCAGTTATGCTGGTGAGGCCACTACGTTTGTCAGAAGCCCATTTTAATCCTTCTAGTGATGTGAATTTGGGTCTCATCCAGGGTGAGGTCATGCTGAGACCTTGATTTGCAACCCCATGAAGTACATGAAAAATTGATCTCATCTTAATCATGGAACTTTGCTTAAAGCAGTGCCGTAATGCAGTGGTTTCCAATAAGGGGGTTGCGAAATGAGATGCCCGGGTAGGGAATTTAAAAATAGCTAAATCCTGATGCACAAAATTCTGTTTATTTTTCAGACTTTTCTCTGGTCTTGGCTTCTTGTGAAAATCTGTAGTTTTACTCCATCAGGCCTAAAACAGCTATTCAAGTGAAACATTCTTTTTTCGCTTTTCAATTAAACTGCTCACAACCTACAGACATGCAACCTATGAGAAGGCCTCACAAACAGAGATTCTGCTTCATATTAAGGGGTCACAAGCAAAAATGAGTAGAGAACACTGCTGTAATGGACTGAGTACAGGCCAATGTGGTTGTGGCTCGATAGTGAGACATTTTGAGATTTGTTTTTCTGAATATTTTTTCCATCCATTTCAGGTTCTTCCACCAATTTTGTGGTTATGAAGCAACCCAGAAGTGTATTGCTTTTAAGTTCAAACGGTGGAAAAACAGAATACAGTACATGATCATTGCAATCATGTACAGCATGTATGGCTCATTTGACCAGACCAGAGTCCAGCAAAAGTACAAATATGCTTTTTTGGGGGGACCTGTCCCATCCTGTATTTGTATGAATTAATTTCACGACTACGGTGTTAGATAATGTTGTTTCTTGCAGGCGAAACATTGCTAAAGAGAACAAAAGCTTTGTGTGTGAAACACACTCCGTATTTTGTTTTATGAGAGCGCAGAGGCATAAAAGAGACGTCTACGGTCTACCGGCAACTGTGTTTAAGCAACATCGTTACCCTTTTTTAAGGAGGCTGTTGAGGGGGAAATTGGATTAATGATGAATTCATGTTTTTGAGTAACCTGGTTATTTAAATGCATGTAAATGCAGTCATGATGGTCTCTACAGATAGTTACAGTATTTACAGTCATCATGAAATTTGAGGAGTTGACTTACTGTGTCCTGGTTACATGTTTTGTATTATGTGCTGCTGCATGACCGGTTTGTGTTTGTAATTCAACTCACAATGTAATATGAACATGTGAATGTGTCCAGAGTGTGTACATGTGTGTACATGTTTCTGGATGTGTGTGTGTGTGTGTGTGTGTGTGTTTACAGTTCTGTTTTGGGTGTTGACCAACCCCCTTAGTCCCTCGTGGAATCAGGAAGCGTTTGACAGGATCAAAGGTGAAGTAGCCAAAAACGACTCAGCAGAAACTGAGATGAAAAACACAACTTGTATTCCGGCCCTTACGCTATCTCTCTCTCCCTCTCTTTTCATCCCCTCTTGTATTTCTGCCAGACACAATTAACACTCTGTTTTCTCTCTTTTTCTCACTCCACCCGCCTTATCTCCCTCTCTGTTTTTGTTTCTTTCTGCTTACTTCCTGTTATATTTCATTTCTTCTTTTTCATCTCTCTATCTTGTGGTCTGGCATTTCTCAGCTCTACATTCTAGCTTTGTGTCTGTTGGGAGGAGTACAGGCACAAGCCTTGTGTGTGTGTGCGCGTGTGTGTGTGCGTGCATGTGTGTGAGCACGCATGTTTCTGAATTCTTTATATGTAACCTTTGAAGTTGTGTGTGTGTGTTCATACTGTATTTGCTTGACTTCATGCAGAAACACACTCATTTGCATTTGAGTGAGCAAGAATATTTAGGCTTGGTGTGTGTGTGCGCGCGCATTAATTTCTGCCACTCTGACATACTTTTGGATGCTTGATCTGAGTGTGTGGTTGTGTGTGTTTGCCTGATGTGTTTGACTGATTACAGAATAATGATGTTTGTAGGCATGCATGTACATTTCTTTAATGCTTAAATAGCACATGAAATATACTATATTCTATACATATTACTGTAATAATCATAGATGTTTCTGTTCATGTGTGTTTCTCACTCTGACTATCCTTTTGACACACTATGGCAGCAACTAGTGATTCATTTAGTACAATGCATACATAAGGCAGTTTTAAGTAGGTTTAACCTTCAAAAAGAAATTGGAAACAAACTAAATATATATATATATATAAATATATATATATATATATATATATATATATATATATATATATATATATATCAAATATATATATATATATATATATATATATATATATATATATATATATATATATATATATATAAAATGAAAATAAAATAAAGCTGATAGACAGAATTAGAAGGCAGCAGAAAATTACAAGATTTTAAGACTGCTTTAAGTGCAGTCAGAGTTGAGGCATACCTTAGACCCTTTGGTAAAATGTGTTTTACTGTTTAGCGTGAAAGTGTCAGAAAATAAGGAAAACTGCCCATTACAAGATCCCAGAGAACAAGTGGGAATCTTTCTATTGCTTATTTAGTCTGAACAGTGAAAAAAAACAAAATGATTAAATTAATAATGATAGGGAAAAGCCGCAAATTCTCACACTGGGAAAACCAGAAGCCAGAAATGTTTGTATTTTTCTTTTGATAAAGTACCTAGAATTTGAGCACAATTCAAAACATTTGAGGGTGTGTGCAAATTCTTGCATATTTTCATCATATGGGTGGGTCAGTGTCTGCATGTCTGAAGGAGGAATCATAGTTGGAGACAGATGGATAAACCAGAAAGGGAATATTTAAGACAGGAAAAGGATGCCCTCTATCACTCTGTATCTGTCTCTTGGTGTCTCTTAGTCTTCAGGACGTCCTAGAAATGTCAGTGTCATGTCAACATGTTTGTGTATGTATGTGTGCGTGTGTGTGACACACACAGTGATAAAATGAGGTCAAAAAATTATGAAATATAAAAATAATAGTTTATCACGGTTCAATGCAATATTCTCTACATTTGTCTCAATATGGAAGTGAACAGAACCGTACAAGACAAAGCCGGAGAGACACACACTGCCCTGGCTGTCATGCAACATAAAGCAGACAATGGCTGTGACATTATCTAATTACCTCTCATCCATTTTCTTTTTGTGTGTCTGTTTGTGCTTGTACACAGTTTATTTGTGATCACCATCTGCTGCCTTTTCTTTTTCTCTTCTCCTTTCTCTTCCTTAATACCTAAAAATGGTTTTTCTTTTCCTCCCAGCTCATTCGTCTCTTTCCTTTCTCCTTTAATCTCGTTCTTTCTCTTGTCAATGTTGATTAACGATAGCTGCAAGGGAGCACTAGCATCTCTGCCTTTTTTAACCTCTGAACTTCCTTTTTCTTTTTTTATTATTTTTTTAATCTCCTGTTAACATCTACTCTCATTCATCTCTCTTTCAGCATTTTGCTACCTGTATTATTTGTAACTCTGGAAATATACTATGACTTGTGTGTTGATGACCTGGCTGCTGTACAGGTTATGTGTGACGCATTTTAAAAAAGCCTCGGGACATCATAATGACATCATACACACACGCACATGCACACATACAAACTCTTCTTTTGTTTGACTCAGGGGGAGTCATGTCATGTTGTTCTCAGCCATGATGATGATGGTAGTGATACTCACCTGCCAGCACACTTTCATAACACACCAACTCACTCAAGATGACATAGACATACTGTATGCTGTCTCAGTCAGCTGGTCATTCACTCGCACTTTGCTTTAAGATCAGTCTAGACATATTTTGCATATTTTGTTTATTAAGCCAAATACAAATCAGTCAAACCCTGTGATTTTTAAACGAATCTTTAACCCACTGTGCAGTCTAGTCAAGTGAAGTTTCAATATAATGTAGTGCCTCAGTGCATCCCTGCGATTCCAGAGCCAACCCAAGATCTCCAAGAAGACGAGGAAAACCTCTGCAAAAAGCAATGGTGCTTTGTTTGATTTAGCTTGCCTCTGAGCCTCTGAACCGACCTGTCGATCCAGCCATTCCTTTTCATATACTATATCATTATGAGTGTTGCAGTAACAACGGGATGAGCACAGTAGGCCAATTGTCCTTTTGCCGTGGAACTTATCTCAGCTCCTCCTGGTGATTCCCATGTGCTCCCAGGTTTTATGGGACATATAATCCCTCCAGCATGTTCTGAATCTACCCTGGGTTGTTCTCCCAGTCGGATGTGGCCAGCACACTTCAAAATGGAGGTGGAAAAATGGCATTCTTTATGCTGTTACAAAACCAGGATTACTGCAGCATATGCCCAAAAGTGACGTCCAATTTCACAATACCTTTTTACAATCAAATTACCACAAAACAGTTGTCACACAGTGAACTGAGGGCCTTTAGGTAACCTAATAGCCTTCATATAAGCTGTACGTTTGGAAAGACCAAAATATCAGCTCCTTGTACAATAAAGGTTAAGTCGATAGTACTGATGAACAATCTTGTCAGTCCTCTTAAAAGTCCTGTTGTGCAATGGAACAGTAAAAATCTTACTTCGCACTCTATGAATCTCTTCAGCAGCAGCACCACAACATCCACACACTCCTGTTAATCTTTTACATTTTACAACTTATATACAACTTTTTTGTCTCCCTCCAGCATCTTCAGTGCACCATCCAGGCTTTACAAGATGAAGTCCGAATCCAACGCGATCTCAACCAGCTCTTCCAGTCCGATTACTCGGACTCCAGTCACCTTGGAAATCAGCCCATCTCTCCTCAGGAAATGACAGAGGAGAACTTCCTGCGTCTCCATGGCGAGTACGAGCGGCAGGTCAAAGAGCTCTTCCTCCTGAGGAAGACTGTGGAAGAAATGGAGCTGAGGATAGATACACAGAAACACACACTAACTGCCAGGTAAAGATAGAGGAGGAGACAGAGGAGGTGTGGTTCTAGAGTGAAATGTATTAACTTATCTGATTTCAGTGACCTTTTGCTGCCATTTTAGGTTGCCGGTATGTTAGCTTTAAATCTATTCCATTCTTTTCTAACAGGGATGAGTCAATAAAGAAGTTACTGGAAATGTTGCAGAGTAAAGGCCTGTCGTCACGGGCAACAGAAGAGGACCATGAACGTACGAGGCAACTGGCCGATGCTGAGATGACCATCCACCAACTGGAGGGCCTACTGGAGCGAAAAGACAAGGAGATGCTACAAGTCAGAGAGGTGTGTGTGTGACTGGTGAAGAATAAACAAAGTGCATTCAAGAAATGCACGGGGGGGGGGGGGGGGGGGGGTTTTCTTTATGTACAGCCGGATGTGAGTGTGTACAAATCAAACTGTCATAGCCAGACGAGGCCCTTGGATGCTTCCATTCTTTGCTCATAATATAATGTTAATACAACACAGAAACATCAACACACACACACACACACACAAATACACAGGAATGCACACTTTGCCCTATTTTTCGACTCTCCACTGCTTACTTTGTCTCTTTTCTAACATCTCTCTGAGCTGTTTTAACTCTCAGTTCATCAGTGTTTCTTGTATCATACAACAGTTCCCTCTAGTGGTAAGATGTTGTTAATGGACTACAAATTATCAAAGATGGACATCAGCTTTTCAGCATACTAAGTGTTAATTTCACTATACACAATGTCATTTATGCCCATTTTATACATCTTTTCTGGACTCATTATAATTTTTGATGACTGACAAACTTGTTAATACTAAGTTCAATTTTTCAAAAAGTCCTAAATAAATTGAAATTTGAATGTAGTAATAATTCAGTTGAATAAGGTGAATAAAAAAAACACCTTATTGAACTGCGAAAAGAGTCTAACAGATAGGGGAAATCATACAAATACAAAAAAATACAGTAGGAAAGCATGCACAACAAAAATATTGTGATACTAATACACTACTGCAATTCTCAGTACGCAGACTCACAGAATGTGCATTTACTTTTTGATTTTGATGGACAAATAAAGTATAACATTATATGTGTGATAATATGTGGGAATATATGGGAATAACATAATGTGATAACATTTGTCTTTAAATATCTTAAATTCAGGCAAAACTGTTATGTTAAGAGCCACCAGGTTGGCAACTGTTTCAATTACACTGAAAATATACAAACCAGCTCTGAGACCAGCCTTTTATGACCAGCTCCAAATGCGCCATGGGCCACAGCTGTGAGGGAGAAATATGCATAAATAGACACACACAAGAGCAAGCGATGCATCATAATTGTATCGTAGGCAGCAAGGCTTTAAAATATAATTAGGAGATCCCTTCAAACTATTACTATACTCAAAACATATTTTCTGGTCCTTGTTGCTTCACATTGCACCAGTCTACTGGACAGAGTTTCTGTTTTTTGACAGAATTCGACAACAGACATTGTTAATTGCAAAGCAGAAAACACCTCAGGAAAACCGAAATAAATTTTATGCAATATCTGGAGTTTCAGTATAGGTTAAAATGAAAGTTATGGTAGTCATATGGGTGGGTCTAAAGTTTCTACTGAGCATTTGTCTTGAAGACGTCCAGCTGCACTGGCGAAACTTCTTTTTTGAACATTGGTTCAAACAGACCTGTAACTCCCCGCATCTGAAAGAGAGCAATGTTTTTTTTTTTTTTTTTTAAATTCTACCAAAATGTCCCTAGTGGGGATGGATATGCAGCAGTAAAAAGGGAGACTTCTGTATAGAAGCAAATAAAGGCTGTAAAGATTTGAATCTAAGCTATTGGATACCTAACTAATTGTGAAATGTAGTCACTTGACTTTAATCGCTGAAAACTGAATCAGTGAAACTGAAATATCACCAAATGTATAGCACTGGAATATTTTTTTAATTTATGATTATGAAAATGAGTTAATACAGAAAGAAAAGAAGAAAGAAGAAGAAGAAAATTGGATTCACAGAAGCATAGACTTAACATTAGCTGTCACATTAGTTAACGTTACATTGTGCTTCATGTCAGAAAAAAAAGCATCACGAGTCAATGAACAACATAAAGTCTCCATAGGAAGTACTGCCCAGTAATTAGTCCAGTAAACCTACACAGAATTCACAAGTAAAAGTAATAATACAAAAGTTATTGTAACATTAATTCAGCAATTATATAGAATGTTGTATTAGAAGCATATTAGCTCCAGACACTCTCCAGGAAGTGATTACAAAGCAAGGTAACCTTATCCCTTGAATTTTTGAGTGTGTGTGTGTGTCTGTGTCTTTGTTTGTGTTTGTGTGCTCATGCTCATGAGCATTCATAGCATTCTAACTAGTGCCTTAAGGAATGGCACCCTACTGTCCCTTTCACATATGTGCGTTTTCATGCATCCTGGCTAATGCATTAGCTGTACTTGTTAGCCTCTAACTGCGTTTCCTCCAAAGAAAAGCAGTGATGCATACACTGCTGCGTCCTCCCCTCTGCTTTCATCCTCTCTCGCATTCTTTCTCCCTGTCCTTTTTTTTCCTCCTTGTGCCTTTACATCTACCACTACACTCCCCCTTCTTTGCTCTCACTTCATTTGACTAGTGAGTTGTGATGTGATAACAGTCAGACAGATAGAATTTCCTCGCATATAGTTCAGTAAATTAGGGTATTTAAAAATTTAACATTGAGGATATAATAAGAATTTGGGGAATTTTAGGAAAAGAAATCTAGTGTAAATCTACCATATTCTTGCAGGGTTTTTAGTAGTGATGTAAGAAATTATTTTAGGTTACTGTATGCTGCTGCAGGACATTGAAACTGGAATCCTGTAGTTTTATTTTCCAGCTTTTGAAGCCATAAGACTGGATTTCTTCTTTTGAATTTAATTTTTTGGTTTAATTTGTACATTTTTAGATTCTACTCCATTTTAGATTTAATCTGAATTTAAAGGCTTTGAAGCTGGGAGCTAATTCAAGGAATTAGAATCATTTCAGGCTGCCAGATTTGATCATTCATTCACATCTGAGGCTGAAACGATGTCAGTTTCTTTGGTGGTGTTCCTCACAGTTTGAAGGATGTGGGATGGACGGATCGACCCAAGGAGGCTAAAAGCCAGCACCTCTGCAAGAGAGAAACATCTCCTTCCCGCCTCCCCCTCCATCCCCGTCTCTCCCGCTCTTCCTGTTTCTCCCTCCATACCTATTCCACCTCCTTTCCATGTGTCTCCCCCCTTCCAGCCCTCTCCTCCTTTCTCTCCCTCACGCCATCCCCCACTCCGTTCTTCTCCCTCCTTCCCTGCGCCTTCCCCTCCTTCCCATCGCCACTCCATCCATCCCGTCATCCTCCCCTCCTCGTGTGCTCCCCACTATCCATCTTTTGTCATTGCCTCTTCTGTCCATCCTTCCCTCCAGCACTCCTTCCCTGCTCCTTCTCCACGGCCTACACCCACCATCCAGCCCTCACTCCATCACTTTCCATCAGTTGCTGTCGCCTCCTCTCCTGGTACAAGACCTTCTCCTCTCTCGCTCCATCCCTCGCTCCATCCCTCTCCCCATCCCTCTGTGTCTCTCTCTCTTCCGTTTGCTGACCATCGTGGTGTGTGTGTCCCTCAGGAGCTGCATAGGAGATATGAAGCAGCTCCAGAGTCAACAAAGACCAAGGCCCTGCAGACAGTCATTGAAATGAAGGTAAATATGTGTTGTTAATTATTTCATTTTAATGTGTGTCTGTGCTTTATATCAAAATCAACATTTCTTTTAAAACTATAATAATAATTATAATAAATATATATGCTGTGCTAAGTATGCGCCACCCTATGTAAATACAGTCATATCATGCATTCATTTGTTTTTGATTTCCGGTATATAGTGCAATGTTTGCTCAAAATCTATTGCTAACATGGTTTTTAGAAAATTAAAATCAAACACACAACTATGCTGTTTTAGTGCACTTTCATTAACACATATTTTCTATGTTCTACAACTCAAATTGCTCCCTCTGGTGGAGTTACTTCTGCAGTATGTCACAGATTTTCAGACCTTCCATATTAGCAGTATTAACAGTTGTTCTGCATCTCAATGCCAGTTAGGATATTGCTAATACTGAAGATCATGACTGTAAATTCTGTTAGCTAATGAATAAGAGCTTTGCCTACATTCAGCTTCTAAAATTGTTCAGTTATTCCTCAGTCTTGTTAATCTTATCTTTCATATGGATTTTCTTTGACTGAATTTCCAGCTCTGCGCATCATTGGGAAATACTAAAGAAATACATATAGCCCAGGTATAGTCAATCACACCTTTTCTCTTAACATAAGCATGTTGATGTCCTGCCAGGATGCAAAGATCAGCTCACTGGAGCGCGGCATGAGAGACCTGGAGGAGGAGGTGAACATGCTGAAGTCCAACGGAGCTCTGAGCAGCGAGGAGAGGGAGGAGGAGATCAAGCAGATGGAGGTCTACAGATCCCACTCCAAGTTCATGAAGAACAAGGTGAGAGATACACACACACGAACACACTAACATGTACACATGTACATGCTTGTCTCATCAATTTTCTCTTTGTGTTTTAAAAGATTGTTGGAATTTCTAGACTTCTTTCCCCGACCATTGACGGTTATAGCTCGGGGAGGCGAGCATGTTTGGAAATTCAGTAGATTATTCTCTCCCTTATGTTTGTTTGCTTGTTCGAGTTGAAATGTATTTGTTCTTGTTTCTGCTGGTTTTTGTATCTCACATCTGGAAAGGAGTGCTCTCCCTTACCTTTTTCTTTCTTTGATCATTGTTAACATGCAATCTTAGATGTTTATAGCAGTACACTAAATGCCTTACTTCCTTGGTTTCGAAGTACAGACATCATCAGCATGCTTGCAGTCCTAAAATGCATTTAAGACCAGGGGCAGCTATATTGCAGGCCTGAATCAACAGTTTTAACAACCACCAAACTCCACGTGAATGACTACTACCACTACTCATGACTACTGACCAGTTAACATGTTAGGAACGGCTCAAGTAAGATTACTTCAGTGGACATGCCACACTTGTTAAGTGTTTATTCTTGTTATTACAGTATCAGTTTCCTTGATTTGGAGTTTGGGCAAGGATTACATTATTTTTTCTTGCTGTCAATAACATAAAAAAGTAAAAATAAAGTGTCTGTATCCTCATTTCCATTTGAAATGTTTATAATTGTTCATGTGAGATGCTTGTTGCATGACTCTGGAAACCCAAGAAAATCAAGAAATTCAGGGCACCATGTGAGAAACATTATTCTCACAGGCTGCATTATTTATTCCTGAAGATCTTTCTAACAGGCACACATCAATTAACAAATTCTATGATGTATGATAACCTAAAATGTTTTAGGTCTATAATACGAAATCTGACTCGTGGTCCTCCGTGCCATAAAGTTCGGCATAGACATTAAAACTATAGGTAAGTGTGTACAGTAGGTGGTTTTCCTGTATTATCTCAGCATGTCAGGTGCTTGGATATGCCATGAGTGGTCAGTGGTCAGCGACCCTGGCAGCTGATTCGTTGTCGTCATGGTGACGTCCTCCTCTCCTGCCAGGTTGAGCAGCTGAAGGAAGAGCTATCTCACAGCCAATCAGAGAAGGAGGAGCTAAAGCAACGAGCCAGTGAGCTTCAGCGGGAGGTGTCTGCAGTAAGAGACACACTTCTGTGTCTGTTTGCTTTCTCTTTCTTTCTCTCTGTCTCCCAGGTTGACTGGCTAATGGCTGCTGCTTCAGTAGATTCCCAGTAGAATCCCAGTAGTGTGACTTTGTTTTCAGACAGCAGCAACTATAACTCTCAAATGTCACTCATACTAAGTGAAGCAAGCTCTGTTAATGCAACAAGATGGGAAATCTATTCATATCATTACTTTACCACAAGATATGATCACTTTATTTTTCTCCTTGAGGTTCATCGGAGGCACTACTCCCAATATTCCAAGTAATCAAATATTCCAAATTTATCAACACCCAGTAAAGACAATAGTCTCAAACCATTTACTGTCAGCTGTACCTTACCTTGTACCTTGTACTTACCTGAAACTGGAAAACTGAGATAAAGGCTATTCATAGTATCGCAGTTAACCTTTGTGTTTAGATATAGGTTTAATGTTAACATATGTAATGAATACTAGATTTTGTGAATAACCAGAGTTTAAGTAATGGAGCTGTTAAAGAAATTGTCTCTAAGCATCTGTAAAAGTAGGGTTGCAAACACTTATTTGACAGATAAAAATTCAAAGTTTTAGTTAAGTTCCTTTCGGGCAAAAATAGCGGGACCTAAAGTGACCTAGAAGTTTTTACTTCCAATTCTGTTGGTGATCAGTGGCTTTTGACAGTAATAGTTGTTTCTAGCAGTCTGAACTGTACCATTATAGACTAAAATTTGGGAATCCAGCTGGGCTGTACTACAGTATGGATATCTCTAACCTGCTTTTTTTTCTCCTTGCATGAGGTTTCTCTCAGCTAGTGGCTTGGATCAGTTTCCTGAGGGATTTGCTGAGGTTTTTATAGGATTGATTTTTTGTGTGGTTTGGGTCTATTCTTTTTTTATATCATGTTAAATTCACTCACAAAATACACTCCCAGTCACCATATGAAATGCCACAGGAACTTATTGTGTCATCCATGGAAATAAAGTAGTTGTAATGTTTTTCTTGTTTTATTTCAATAATCTCTAAAAAGAATTTACCCTGACCCTCTGGTACATAGCTGAGAAGTATAGAGCAAAAGAGTTGAATACTGGACTGACTTCGATGCGTGTGTAACTGGTGTTTGGTTTTCAGGAGAGAAATTAGAAGACAAAGCTAATTTCTCTTTTTTAAAAAGTCGAAGATGTGCGTAGATTATATTTGATCACGCTCTCAGCTTTCTGTGTATAAACAGACACAGTGCCCCTTGTAGAAGGCCTCTCATGCACTCTGTATACTGCAAGTCATATTAGTGTAAAACTACCAACTGTTCATCAGTAACTAAATATTCTTGTCCCTCTGAATATAGTTCAAAAAGTTGTAAAGTACAAATGAAGCAATAATTGTAAATCAACATTTGTCTCTCAAAAACGTTATTTGCACTGCTATTTATTGCGCATACTTCTTTTTTTTCAATTGGTCTTCTACAATGGGGTCATGAATTATAGCTAAAACCTTAACATGCACCGTAGAATGAGGGCTCACTTAGTAAAGGTTGTGCTGGATTTTCATATATTTCAATATGCGTTTAATCCTCTCTAGTACACACTCTCACTGGTCTTTCGTCTTTCTATCTCCCCCTCTCTCTTCACGTCGTGTGTGTGTTACTCAGATGGAGCAGGCGAAGCAGGAGCTGAGTCGTAAGGACAGCGAGCTGCTGGCACTCAGGACCAAACTGGAAACTCTGAACAATCAGTTTTCTGACAGTAAACAACACGTGGATGTACTCAAAGAGTCACTCACTGCCAAGGAACAGAGAGCCGCCATACTACAGACTGAGGTATAGCCGTTCTGTTACTATAACTTTGTTGCTACACTATATGTGATGGTACCATTGATATTTGGTTTGTGAATATTCATTTTCACTGACTTTTGTGTGTGTGTGTGCGCGCGCGCGCAGGTGGATGCCTTGCGTCTCCGACTAGAGGAAAAGGAATCTCTTCTCTCTAAAAAGAGTCAGCAGATATCAGAGCTGACAGAGGAGAAAAGCACTCAGCAAGGAGAGATCACCGACCTCAAAGACATGCTAGACGTCAAAGAACGCAAAGTCAATGTACTGCAGAAGAAGGTAAGAAAACACTCAGGTCAAACACAGGCAAAAAAATGCCTAGTTAAAATAAAAGTTTAATGTTTGAGGCTAAGCAGTCATTGTTGTTTGTTGCTGCACTGCACTTCCTACGGTTCGCTTTTGTGATGTTGTAATTGGATTTCCCGATTGCAACATTTAAGCTGCCATAGGTGGCACTATGTTTTCTGTTGCTGCTCATGCTATCTGCCAGTACATCTTTTTATTTTAACTAATAATAATGACATTGTATATTCAAACAAATTGAATAGAAATGTTGACAGCAAGAGTCTAAAAGAGCTTCTATAAAATGTTGTGTGGATACTTGTTACTGAAAGCTATTTTGGAAAAATGAATGATAAGATACGTGGAGACAGACACATTTACTCACTTCACTCAGTGTCTCTTACACTCATTCACGCTGATAGAAATCTGCTTGCACTGGGATATAATCTTGTCGTGTAATACTACAACCACTAGATGGTATTGTAAGACAGTGTGTAGATTAGAAGCTGACACAGACGGACACACAGGAAGACAGACAGGTGAGCAGGCAGACAAAACGACACATCACATTCACAGACAGGTACTGTGGGTACAAAGAAAACTGGATTTACTGGTGTTTTCTGCATATTTTGCCTAATTTTCAATATATATATTTTTGTGTGTGAGTATGTCTGTGGTAATGCTGTCAGAGATATGGATGGGACGGAGTGACCCTCTGTCTTTGCTGTCTGGTATGGTGTGTGCTGTCACATACACACACAGACACACACACACACACAATTCGCTGTCATTCTGACAAGAGTAACACTAGTGAAGAGCTTTCAGGAAGAGTCACAGAGGAGGGAAACTATAATAACACACCCAGTATTGTAGTGGCTTTGGATGGATGGACGGATGGAGGGTAAGGAAGAACTGTTTAGACGGTAAAAAAAAAAAAGACAAACAACCCTGTATACAGTTAAATGTTCCCATTGCCAGCCTTTTGTGTCTCTTGCCTTAAAACGTCAACCTTTTCATTTTTCTCTCAATCCCCCTGTCTTTCCCTCCAGTTGTCCCTTATAGGAAAAAAATGTAGAACTTGTAATTGATAGAGACAATCAAACAGACAGACATAAAGAAAGAAGGGGAGGGGGAGGAGTTAGACTGTGTGTTTGAAATCAGATGCATACTAATGAGTTCCTCTTGTTCAATAAATGATGACCTCTGCCGTCTTCAAATAGAATACAGTCCAGTGTCTGAGAAGCAGACAGAGATGCTGCTGGCTCCTCCTTTATCCATTTAATGATTTCCTCAATTCTCTTTTTGCACGTGGAAAAACTAAAAATATCTTCTTTTTGTTTGTCCACCTCTTCTTCCTCTTGTCCTTCCCTCCTCGTAATTTTATCTGTCACTCTTTGTTAGAAGTGAAGGAAATTAAATGAATTTATAGACAATGGCCCATCATCCTCTTCTCTTTGTTGCTGAATTTAATTTTCTGTTTTATGTGAGGAACATCATGACATAAATGAATAGAGGCATCAGCCAGTTATTGTTTAGTTAACGTATTCCAGTTAGTTATCACTGATGATTGTGGGACTAAAAAAGGACAAGACAGATGCAATGAGTGTGTCGGTTTGTATTTATATGTGTGCGTGTGTGTATGCGTGTGTGTGTGTTTGTGTGTGTACTTGTACTTCTATCTTTGTGAAGACCAGTTTGAGATTTAGACCTTGGGAAAGTGAGGACAAGTTGGCTGGTCCTCAAAGCTTTAAATGGCTGTTTGAGGGTTAAGGTTAGGGTAATGGTTTGGGTTCGGCATTTAGTTGTGATGGTTGAGGTTAGGGAAATGCCTTATGCCAACGAGTGTCCTCACAAAAAGAGAAGCCCAAGAGTTGTGTGCATGCGTGCATGTGTGCGCGTGTGTGTGCGTGCGTGCATATGTGTGTGTGCATGCACTGGCCATCCAGCAGTTGTCAGTTTCAGGAAGTGCAGACAGGATCAAAGAGTCTCACTGGCTCTCAATGTCAAAAGTGTGTGTGTGTGTGTTTGGGGGGGGGGGTATACTTTTGGGATCCAACAGCTTTGTGGGGACCAAAATGCAAGGCCCCCCAAGTTTGAACAGCTTTTTGAGGGCTAAGACTTGGTTTTAGGGTTCAGGTTAGATTTAGGTTAGGTAAGTGTAAGGGTTGGGGTATGGCATTTAGTTGTGATGGTTAAGGTTAGGATAAAGGGCTAGGGAATGCATTATGTCAATCATGGCTTCCCACAAATATAGTAAAAAAACGATGTGTGTGTGTGAGAGAGAGAAAAAGAAGGGGGAGAAGGTGTCAGTCAAGCTGTCAGGTCAAAAGTTGATTAATGAGGCACTGGAAATGTTTTACTGTATGAACACACATACTCACACTCTCCGTGGTACTGAAAATGTGTGTCTCTCACCTGCAGTACAGTAAAAGGTTACATACCAATCTGACTTTTTTTTTTGTGACATGTTGTCAATCGCTTGGTTTCCTTTCTCTTTGGCAAAGAAAGGCTACAGAGAGGGAAAGAGAGGGAGACTGAAACTTTGCAATTTTACCACCCAAGTTTGCTCATAATGAGACACTACATAAGCTTTCCATCTCTCTCTTTTTTTTTTCCTGAATTTGTTATTTCTGTGCTGTTCAACCTTTTGTTCCATCCATCTTTTAATGAAGACCACAAAGTTGACATAACACCTTATCTTTGTCTATGATCTCTCTCTCTCTCACACACACATTCACACACTTATTGTCAGCTCAGAAAAAGAGTGAGTCCTTCAGTTATTTCTGCTGAATTTGTGTTTTAACTGAAAACTAATCTGCTACCAGATCACTGTGAGAGGAAACAGGAGGGATGGCGAAGGGGAGAAAGAGGAGGAGGTAGAGAGTGTGTATTTTGTTTAGGGGGTTAAAGGTAGCAAAACTTGGGGGGAAAGTTTATATATATGAGTGTAGTGGGTAGAGACGTTTGTGTTTGTATTTGAGAAGAAGATTCATTTGCTATGAAATCAGTTTGAGAGGAAACAGGAGAGAAACTGAGGGAATGTGAGACATTTGTACCACAATGTTGATAAAACTTTTATGTTTTGTTGTGTTTTTTATCCTCAGTAATCTTTAAATATATGATTTGTTTTTTGTGTGTTACAGTTATTAACTGTCAGATAAACTGTTAAGTCATATGTAATAAGCAATGGGTTTTGTTTGGGCTCTAATTACAAGGAGTTGTAATTAGAGTCCGGTGGACTGTTCTGTGCTTTATTTTGAGTTTGAGAGTCCATACACCTGGCAACAAGTGTCCCTTTCTTTGGTAAATAGGTGAATAATGCATTTAAACAGTATTTTTCTCCTTTTCTCTCTGCAGATAGAGAACCTCCAGGATCAGCTGAGGGATAAAGAGAAACAGCTGAGTGGTCTGAAAGACAGAGTCAAGTCTTTACAGACCGACACCTCCAACACTGACACAGCACTGGGAACACTGGAAGAGGCTCTAGCTGAGAAGGTACACACACACACACACACACACACACACACACACACACACACACACACACACACACACACACACACACATATTGCTGGTCAACCTCAGGTCAACTCACGAGCAAGGTTACATTAATAAAAGCACTATGAGCGAAACCGCCGACCACCCACGCAACGATCAAATGACTCTGGATAAATGGAAATGAACCAATAATCACACTGGCTGTTTCATTATTAAACCATTCACAGCCTGTGTTCATAAAAGATCATAACCCGTCCAACACGCAGCCACATGGTTCAAACAGATGGGAATAGAACCAACAACCTTGCAATCTATTATTGTTTGGGTCTAAACATTCATGTACCATAGTCATGAAACAGTCCTGAACCCCCTTAACATGGGAACTGTTCAAGCAAAAGCCTGTTTTATGATTCTTCAGGCTGCTTTAAGTGAGGACTTGACCCTGATTCTGGGAAACCAACCAGTGACATTTAGACCAGTAAATGAGAATATATTTTTGTACTTTTATGCATGATTCTGTTACCGATTCAATCTCCTTCGTACTTGCAAGCACACACACAGGAAACAGGGCTATTAATTGTCCAGTGACTAATATTCAGGGTGTCAGCTGGATGTGTGAGTGTTGGCAGGATGATATAGCCGACAACTCCTGCTTCACTCAAACAACTTTCATAAGTTTTTTTTTTTTCCCCTTCATTTTCATTGTTTTGGTGCTTTTGGATATCTTTCCTTCGTTTTTATTTTTTCATCTCTCCATCCTTCTCTTGCTTTCTTTATTTTTATTTCTTGTTTTCTCTGTCACACGCATTATTTTCCATTATGAGTGTTAAGTTTCATAGCAGAGTAGATAGATATATTATGTTAACTTTGAGTGTTTTTGTCCTGTGTAATGCTTAAATTTTATGCATAACATCCTGTTTGTGTTTCATGCTACTTAAAGTTTATTGTTTTATTTTATGTTTTGTCATTGCATACAGTATAAATAACTTACTCCATTGAATATTTGTGTTCTTTAAAATATTAATATTAAGATTTTGCGAGTATGTTTTTTATATTGTTTCATGACAGAAAAAATGAGACCAGATCAGAATTTGTTTGACATTAATCAAGTACACGTTATACTGTAGGTCACACACTAGCCACTAACACTAACCTTAACATCACATCTACATGTCCAACTCAAATTCTTACTTAAACCTTAAAATCTAATTAAATGTCCTCACTTTCCAAAAATGTCCGCAAAACTCAAATCCATCCATCACAAAAACAGAAGTACAAGAACACACACAGAACAGCCAGTATACACTCTTTGGGGCTTTTTTGTTCTGCTTTTGTGTGTGTGAACTTTTGTACTTTTTCTCGAACTGGCCTCTGTGTTGTTCTATAGCTGGAGAGCGTCTATAGTGTTTTAGTGGTTGCTAGTTTTATATCATGTGCCAGAATGTATTACGTGTCTAAAATCACAGTTGGCTGTTAGATCCTGTCAAAGCTGCCATGTACATAAAGTTTAATGCGACCGTTATTGGTATAGAAACTTGATATTGAGTGACCGTGAATAACTGTTGAAGTGCATGAGGTGATTTTATTCTCTGCGTGCCTCTCTTTTTCCATCACTTATTCTACCTTGCCTACTATTTTCTCCTCTCCTCTTCTTTTCTTCTTTTGATTCTTTCTCTTTATGTCCTTTTAACTTCCATCATTCCTTCATCCTCTCCTCCCTCTCATCCTCCTCTCTCTTTAGGAGCGAATCATTGAGCGCTTGAAGGAGCAGCGAGAGAGGGAGGAGAGAGAAAAGGGAGAGGAGATGGAGTCCAGCAAGAAGGAGCTGAAGGAGCTGAGGGAGAAAGTTTCCCAGCTGCAGGCTGACCTGGCTGACCGTGAGGTAGAAGGCATACACACTTCCATATCTATGCTATAAGTCAGAAAAACACACTCTCTCCCCTCTCCCTCTCTGTGTCCCTGTCAAGGTAACGTGATTGATCTATCACTGTAGAACAGACCTCAAATCCTCCCAAAGTCCTCGCTCTGAAGGGCTGGAACGATAAAACACTCACATTTCCTAGACAACAATATGCAAAACTCACAACCAATGGAAACAGTGATGGGAGCTGAATTCTTCCTGCTTTGACCCTTGTGATTCATGCAAAGCAGCACAGCAGAGGCAGAGACGGAGAGACAGAGAATGACAAAGCATTTTCAGACGCTGCCGTCTCTTTATTCACAGTGCAGTGGTTAGACAGCAAAGTAGGGAAGTTACTGACAATAGCTACAACAATCAGTGACATCCAAACAGAAGTTTAACTAAGCAATCAGCCTGTAAGCCAGTATCTTATTTTTGTCCAGTAATTATTGCTACGTTTAACATTATCTTTATATTTAATTAGGTCGTATGCTTCAGATCTGCATTGGATCAAATTGGTTCAAATTCACATTTTACGTTTTTCAGTGTCAAGTGGTACAAAAAATTGCATGCACACACACGAGTGAACATATCAAAATACACCTGCAAAGACGCAATAGATACAAACAAGTTTCATGGGATACACACAAACATACACACACATGCTTAAGGACATATGGCATTTTTTGTTATGAGAAGACTTAAAAGAATATTTTGACATTTTGGAAAATAAATTAAGCTTATTCATCTTCTTGCTGAGAATTAGATGAGAAGATCAATAGTGTCTGTCGCGAACTATGAAGCTAAAGCCAGGAGGCCGTCCCCATAGAACCACAAATGGATGTTTTACATTTTGATTGTGTATGTTTTAAACAGACGAGACACACAACATGCTAATTAGTGAGCTTTAGAAGTGCTGGGAGGTGGATTGTTTACTTTTGGACAGAGCCAGGTTAGCTGTTTCACCCTGTTTTCAGTCTTTATGCTAAGCTAAGCTAACCACCTGCTGTAGCTTTATCTTTGGTGTATAGACATGACACTGGTATCAATCTTCTCTTCTACCTCTCGGCAAAAGAGCAAATAGCTGAGTTTCCCCCCAAAAAAGTGATGCTGTTCCTTCAAAATGGGATTTACATCCTAAAATTAAATGCACACGTTGTACTAGTGAAAAGTCCTTTTGGCCTTTTCTGTTTGCTCAGCTAATTTTTGTGAGTCTTGGGTCATAAAACCTGTTATACTCCTATTATATAATTTCAAAAATACATGGGAAAACTTAGGGAGAAACAAGCATTCCTCTCCACAGATGTGGGGTTTGTCTGACAACAGGAATATATATGCCTACCTAAATATAATCAGAGTAAGCAGCAAGATTTCTCTGACCAAAGCCCAGTCAAACATGATGATCCGTAGTCTCGAGTTGGTATTGTCAGTCAAGGGTAAAATTACACGTCTGAGTGTCTGTCCTTCTGGTCCCGCTGGTTTCTGTTTCACTGCCCCTACCAAAAGAGGAAAAGACCAGAAAAGAAAGGGAGTGAGAGACTTCACGGATGGAGGGATTGAGCTGGAAGAGTAAGAAAAGAGACAGGTCATGGGAAAAAGTTTTGAAGAACAAGGGCCAGAGTCAGTATCCTAACGTTTAGGGAGCCCTTAAATGATAATGCCAGTTTATTAAAACTTGGATTTTGTTCTTGTAATATTAACCATAATTCTGAGATTCCTGAGATCTAGGAATTCGGTAACATTTCGAAAACAAAAGCCCCAACTGGACAAGAAACATAAGTTGGCCAAGCTTATTTGGATGAGAAAGAGAACGGTAAAGCTGTAACCCAAACTGTTGTTGTAAACAACATTGCAGTTAACAGGCTAACCTTTGACCTGGCTTATTTGATATAGTTGTGCTCATACACAATTTTACTGTACAATGGGGGATTACTCCAAACATTTCACATGATTTAGCTTTTGGTCTTATCTCATAATAAAGCAGTTTAGAGTAATTACTTTGGTAAATGCAATGCTATCCATTAATCGGGGTTAGTGACAACACTGTTGCAACCCCCAGTGTTAAGTAGTAAAAAGTTGTGGTGTTCATTTCCTTCATTAGCACTCTCCGATATACTTTCTTTTCTCCTCCAGACATCGGTGTTGGATCTTAAGGAGAAGGCTTCCTCTCTGGCTTCCTCGACTCTTAAGAAGGACAACAGGCTGAAGAGTCTGGAGATCAGCCTGGAGCAGAAGAGAGAGGAGTGTGTCAAACTGGAGAACCAGCTTAAGAAGGTTATCTGAAAAGGCCATAAATTAAGTGAAATAATGAATTATTCATGAAATTATGAAAGCATAAAAATGAGATGCTTTCAGAGAGGGAACTAGAGATCTTTTAGCACTTGTCATAGGCAACATTAGGACCAAAATAAGTTGACTAGAAAGTCACCAACTAATTTGTTATTTTTTCTTTTGCTTAATGATGGCCATGATGGGCCGACAAGATTCAAATTTACATTACCCACTATATGAATCTCAGCGATGAAGAAAGCACTGTACTTACAGTACTTTCTGTACAGGCCCTTCCTTGTTTTTCCTAAACTGTTTTCCAAGAGAGCACTGGCTGTGCGTGCGTGTTTGCTTGCGTGTGTGCGTGCGTGTGTTTGTGTGTGTGTCTGTGTGTGTTTTCATATCACATATTCTCTCCCACACAGCAGCCCATAAAATGGTGTGTGTGTGACGGCATGCTGACAGCCTTACAGTCATTTCCACAGAGTGGAGAAGACAGCACCACCACCACACCCTGAATGTGTATGTGGGTCTGTGTATGAGGGTCTGTGTGCGTGTACATGTGTCTGTGTCTGTGCACGTGTGCATGTGTCTGTGCACGTGTATGTGTCTGTGCACGTGTACGTGTGTGTACATGTGTGTGCGTGCGTGCGTGCGTGTACGTGTGTGTCTGTGTGTGTCTGTGTGCGTCTAAGTATGTGACGGAGAGAGAGAGCAATTGGGAAAGAGTGAGAATGTGTACGAAGGTGTCAGTGAATCTCTGGTGTTTTTCTAATTTTATTTGAATTTATTTCTTAGTCTCTTTATGTTACCATGGATGGAAAAAAGACCGAAAACTTGTGTCTGTGTGTGCAAATTGATTGACATTCTGCATGTGACACTGTGTGTGATGTTTCTTTTTTCCTTTCTTATTTGTCTTTCTCTCCCTCGCTCTTCTCCTCCACCCAGATCTTCTTATAATATTGTCAGACACCCAAACATTTCCTCTCCACATAAAGACCTGTAAAAACTGTTGTGCACTTCCAAAACTAATAGGGTTTATGTATTGAAGAACCAAGGCGTGTGCACACACACACAAAGTCAATCTTTCCCAAGAGCAACATTTGCTTCTGGGAAATACACACAGCTGTTCTAACCTCTAAGCTGGTTATAACTTTTCTTTTTCTCATTTTCGGCATCTTCTGCATAGCTGAGGACAGCAGCAGAAAGAAAGAAGCCATTGCAACTCAGTTTGCCTTCCCTTTTTCTTTACTCACCTTTTCATGCTCATGATAATCTTAACATAAATCAGCATAATGTGGGTTTGCACGTTGTGTGTGTGTTAGTGGAAACCGACCCAAACCATCAGTTAGCCGAACGAATATGCTTAGACTTAGTAATAACAAAGTGTATTTTCACTGAATAACTCACACACATTTATAACATAACACGTTTGTCCAGTACTCTGATTTTCGACTAGATACCTTCAAAACTAACGTTATTCCCATCAGCCTCAGCTGTACTTTGTGGTTAGTGCTACTTACCAAATGTTAGCATGAACACAACACAGTAAAATAAGATGGTGAACATCACAAAAATGACCTGCTAACCGTGCTAGCTTCATTACCTGCTAGCATGTTAACATTGTTATTTTGAGCATGTTAGCATGTTGATTAGCTTTCAGCTCAGAGCTCCATTGTAAGCACAGCCTCAGAGCGACTAGCGTGGCTGTAGACTCTTCGTCTGGTTTACTAGTTTTTATTGAAAAATATGCCCATCAGTGTGTTTTGTTAGGAGCAGATCAGTTCAAACTGATTTTCACCATCGCTTTATGCCTTCACCTTTTCTGAATTAAAAATTCTAATGCGTTAATACATGCAATTTTAAACAGAAAAAGGAGTCCTAAATGTAATATGTCCATAATCCATTAAAATCCTGCATGTTTCATAAGTACTCTTTGCTTGTATTAGCCAGGCTTGGTATTGCTCCCCTAAATTACTTTTGTTTTTTATCACAACTGATGGGGCCACATTATGTTAAAGCGTCTCTATTTCAAATATGGGACACAATCTACCTGAGCTGCTGAATGCAATATCGCTAAAATAAAGGTTTGGTATGTAAAAGTATAAAAATCTTGTGTCTGGTCCCTAAAAGACTGGTCTGTGAATATAATTTTACTAACCAAAGACCTATTATAGACCAATTATACTCTTAAGCCGCCTGGAAAAAGCAAGTGTCACGTTCATCAAATCCGTCCACTATGTCCTCAACACACATGTTGTTATTGGCACATCCTTTTTAGTGTGAACTTTTTGAAAGCTATCGCTTGGTTTATTTTCAATAATTAATTTCTGTTCCAGGCTCAGAGTGCAGCGGCAGAGTCCCAGGCTACCACTGAACTCTCCGAACGCATCTCCTGCCTGGAGCAGGAAGTGACCCAGCACAAAGACGATGCTGGGAAGGCCCAGTCTGAGGTGGAACGACTGCTGGAGATCCTGAGGGAGATGGAGAATGAAAAGAACGACAAGGAGAAAAAGATCCACGAACTGGAGAGGTGAGAGGGGAGGATGAATTGATAAAGAGGGATGGAGAATTAGAAGAGAAGAATTCTTAAAAACTGGACTTCTACAAAGTTCCTGCATCTCTGAACTTCCTCTAGTAACCTAAGTCATTAGAAAACAACCAAGTCTGTCTTTACTTGTTAAAATGATCACTTAATGTTAGAATAGGCTCCACTTTGCCATTTTCCATTCAGTTTCAGGTAACATACTGTTGGAGTCTATGGTAAGCTTCCCTAAAGTACTAATCCTTTAGTTTTCCCTTTTTCTCATCCTTCCTCTCCCTTCTTTCTTCCCCCTTTCTCCTTTAATTTCTTCTTTATTTCTTCTTTCATTACTCATCTCTTCTTATTTTGTCATTTTACCTTATTCACGTGTGTATGCATGAATTTGTATACATTCATGTGATTCTGCATATGTGTGAGTGGGGTTACGTACGTGTGTGTGTGTGTGTGTGTGTGTGTGTGTGTGTGTGTGTGTGTGTGTGTGTGTGTGTGTGTGTGTGCGCGTGCGCGTGTGCGTGCGTGTGTGCGCGCGCGTGCCCATCACACCCCAGAAATCCTTCTGCTTCTCATCTGCGGCGTTCTCAGCAGTCGCGAAAACAGGCCCCTCCCCCTGCTGCGTCTCAGCAGCCAATGGGGGGGCTGGTGTGGGACTACCTGGGCACGTGAGTGGCTCGCGGCCCTGTCAGTCAATTCGACTGATGCACGACAAAACTCACCTTGCTTGTCAGAGAACGGGATATGAGAGCACTATGATAGCAACCACTCCCATGTGGAAATTTTGAAATGAAAAACTTGAAAAATAATTGCTTCAAAAGTCAGTTGTGGTGGGCAGTTTTATACAAAGTACCACAAGTATCAACCACCGCAGGACCACAGGCTGTGATCTTAGACGTAATGCATGTAGAAAATCCATAAATGTTGATTGATCAGAGGCATTTGACGCGTAAAGTCACATTCATAAGATGGTTTTACCTACGTTATACAGTAATTCATCATAAGTTAGATCTTTGGCATAATAATCAGTGAGCACTACATTTTCTTACAAGGATGCTATTAAAGTATTATTGTCTAAAATACAAAATCCTTTAGAGCTGAAACGAGTTGTCGTGTCAGCTAGTGACAATAGTTGAAACAATTGATGAATCATTTTAGTCTTTTTTTCTTGCAAAAATGCAAAAGACCTACTGCTTTCAGCCATTCAAATGTGAGAATTTTATTCTTTTTTTTGTCATGTATGATATTAAACCAAATATCTTTGAACTTTGGAGTGTCGATTGGATAAAAGAAGCAATTTGACGTCACCTTGGGCTCTGTGAAATTAAAAATGGAAATTTTTGACTATTTTCTGAATTTAATAGATAAAACGATTAACCTGTTAAATGAGAAAATAATCCGCAGACTAATAGATAATCAAAATTATTTTTAGTTACTACCTAAAATCCTTTCTTTCACATGGAGTATCGCATTAAAAGAAAGTAAAAGGACAAATAAATCTGACTTGTCAATAGATTTCTACTTTTTGCCAGCCTTTTCCACATGGGACACAGCTGAATATGTTTACTAATAATCACCATCAAAGAGTTGCAGCACTGGATCAGTATTCACTAAGCCTCTATGATGGCTTATTTGGACAGTTCGCAAATTAGAAAAAAAAATTTCCCCAAAAGTTCAGTAAATCGGCACTAGTTGTACTCTTACACATCTGTGCCATCAGCAGAAGTTTTTTTCAAGCCAAACTGACAAGCCAAACTGCTCCCAAAAGTGTGTAAAATGAGGGCACAGTTTGGCACTAGAGACTTTGCTCTGCAGCCTCAAACTCTTTGAGCCTCTGTTCCTTTCAATGATGCAACTCTTTCATTTAGTGGCTCTGTTTTCACGCTTCACTTGTGTTTTACTTTCAGCTGAGGATGCTTGACTTGCAGAGTTTAACACACTTTTTTCTTTCATTAGGGGTCTGGACAGTTCACTAAGTTTTGTTTTTTTTTCATTTCTTTTATAATAATAGGAATGAAATGTTTGTTTCTAACTACTTTTCTACCTGTCGGTGAAATTTAGGTTCACTCTGTCTTTTTCTCCTTATGTCTGCCAAAGTACACTGTATCTACCTCATTGGCTAGTCTTAATCTGTCTATACTTTCTGTTTGTAATTGATTATCTGTCTGCCTGCATGCCTGCCTGCCTCTGTGTTAACCTGTCTCCCTGAATATCTGTTTCATTCTTTCTGTCTGGTTTTTAGCCTTTGTGTCCATCTATAAGTGTCTCTGTATGAAGAGGACTACAAAAATGGGAGCCTTTAAGAGATAAAGTCACTCCCTTAACAAAAACTACTTCTTAAGTAGGGTGAGAGGTCTTTATCTCATGGCCAAGAGTCAAATAGTATCATTAAAAAACAATTTGAAGTGTACAAAGAGGTTGAATTGGGTTGTGTTTTAGTGTAGTGGTGAGAGTAAATTTGTCCTAGAGAGTTAGATGGGTTGGAGCTTTCTGTGGTTCTGAAAACTGTTCCGTCTCTGTCTGTTTGCACCTCAACGCCGTATCATATGCTGTCTGACTGTGCCATCTCTCTTTCCGTCTTTTTCATCTTTTCCTTCATTTTCTTCCTTGGACATGATCTCTATCCACTCCCACTCTAAACTCTCCCCCCTCTTTCTCCGCTTCTCTCTCTGTCTGTCTGTCTGTCTGTCTGTCTGTCTGTGTGTTTAGCAGTTTGACTGCCACACTAATGGCTGTTGATGATTTTAGGGAGATTCAGTATTTCCTCACTGTGTCTTGGTCTGGCCAGAAGAAATAGTAGACTATTAATAATTCAGCACCTGCTGACTTAAACTGGTGCCTTTTAACTGTATATGTGTGTGTTATTTAATCTGCAAGTAGCCAAAGATGCAGATTTAAGGCAGTGCTAAGTTTGCAGATAACATGGTAATGTAACTTTATAACCAGTAAAAAAAAGTGCACATGGGTGTAGATGTGGGATTTCTTATATCATATATATTTGTGTGATGTTTCCTTCTCTCAGTAGATTACAATAAAATAAAGGCTTCTCAGCAAATGATATTTAATATCTGAACTTTGCAGGCTGCTGTTAGGAAACTGGGAAGCTATTAAATTTAGAGTTAGTACGGTATGTTGGAGAACTGTATTCTGTAATAGTAAAATTAAAATTAAGTAGATTTTTATGAGGAAATTTAACTTTCCTTTTACTTTGTGGTTTGTAGTGGTTGCATTAAAGGGTGCAAAGATATGGAATGCTTTATACATCTTCACATTTAGGGGTTTCATTTAGCAGTTAGATGCATCATGAGGGAAACTATATCCCTGGTTATCTTAAGGCTGTGGTATCAAGTCAAGCCATTAACATTGTAAAACAGTCATGAAAGGGCAGAATTGACTGTTTGCTCCACCCCAGCCCCTGTATTTAATATCGCTATGCCTGTCAAGCTTCCTGTTCTCAAATGGAATATGTACAAAAACAAATGCGGCAGGTTTACTTCTAGAAATTCATAGTAAGTTTATCGAAATCACACAGAAGTAGACCGCTGAAATGACAAGTGTTGCTGGCAGGTTTTATCAGCTGTAACTAGCTAATTAAGATGGTGTAACTCCATAAGTTGCTGGAAAACACTGTCTCCGGCAAACTTTTTTACATTGCCATCCGATTCATTTTACAAGAAGAATCAGAGCACCTGACAGAAGAAAAACATAAGATCAGACTCTTATTTCAATTTAATGAATGTTTGGCTGGTTTTTCCTCACATACTTGTTAATATTTTCAAACCATATATTTTCACATTGAACAAAATAAGAACTTTAGTTAGTTAATAATGTGCTTCTTAGCATTCAATGTAACACTTGGTTACTAGCGTAGGTAGTAAGCAAGTTAGCCAGACATGCTTAAGCTTTCAGCTTACATGAGAGCAGATAAACACACTGATTTATACATTCCTTAAACTAACGTATGTTTTTTGTTTTAAAAAGCTAAAAAATAAATAAATACATAAACACTACCCTTCACACTCCTAAGCTTAGTATCTACAATCATATATCTTTACAAGCCTGCTGTGCCTAGATAGGTTGCTAAGGAATGATTGGACAATCAATTGGTATAATCTTTATTTTTCTTCTCTTCTTGTTCTTACAACATAGTGCCTCAAAAAATACTGTCAAGGTACCACTGAGACATTTGAACTCAACTGCTGTGTTACTGATTGTCCACAGATGTCAGTATTTGTAACTATAAACATGTTATGCATGTTGGTTAGGAAACCCTTTAACAGGCGTTCTGTGTTCAAGATTGTAATAATATATTCAGTAACTAGGATTTATTTCTAACCCGCAAGCACTGACCCTGTGATATTAGGTGTACTAATACAGACTTTATCCCAAGGCTAGCTAAACCTGCTGTAAATTATAAGACCTCAAGCTAGCAGGTACGCCAGAGGAGGATACATTCGCCTTTGGCCAACTCTTAGCCCACCATCAAGGCTAACCCTGGGCTACAATTGAGCAGCAGGAACATTGCAAATGAAAAGAGCAGATGTGGGTTAAACAAGGGTAAGAATCAAACCTCTGTCTTTCCCCAATAGTGTAAGTCCAGCTGTAATGGTACCAGGTTATTTATTTCAGTAACTAGGATGGTAATTGGACCAGACTGAGTGACTTCACACTGAGGGGAAATGGAGCTTAAAATCTGCCCTGATGGCCAAAATAAAGGATTTGGACAGAAGAGTGGAAAACAGAAAGAGGGAAAGAAAGAGAAAAAGGGAAAGGAAGGTGGTAGTGGAGGGAGAAAAACTGAAATAACGGGTGGAGACATAAGGAGAGAAAGAAAAGAACAGGCAACATGGTGGGGATAGGGAAACAGAAAACGAACCTGACAGAAAAGACTTGAGAGGGAAAAAAATTGTGAGAAAATGAGAGAAAAAGGAAAGAGGTTTGGAGATATGTAGAATATAAACCTAAGTAATGAGAAATTAGAGAAGTTTATTGCGTGTTATATTGTTCTGTAATGGACAATTTGTCTCTGGCACACTGTCATTAGTGAGCATTCCCAGGCATAAGCTCACCCTGTAGTTTGGGCTTTGCCAGTTTGATGAAAAACATGGTGTGGTTGTGTGGAATACTTGCGGGGTCAACCACATTAGGAGGTAAATTTTCCTCAAATTTCATATCTTAATGTTTGCAAGCCATATGCCTTTTGGTGGAGTCTTTTCCACAATTCCACGAGCTGCATACTGTTCAAGTGGCCCCAGCGGGAAGCGAAAGAAGTCGTCTGCAATATCCAAACCACTGAAGAAGAAATAATTCATAGTGAGCACTCTCAGCTTATGCTTTGACTGGCTAATTGCTCACTTTCTATGGTTTGTGATTGCACTTTCGTCTGTGTGCCCTTAAATGCTTAAAGAGGTTATGCTTGTAGAGGTCATGTTAGGTGATCAGGCCCCTCATAACCACGATTACTGTACTGAAAAGAAGAAATACCTGCATTTGACCTATCCGTCTGTCTATGTGACTGTCTGCCTGCCTGCTCAGCTTTTTGCTTGGTCATGCCTGTCTTCCTGTCTGCCTGCAGTTTCTCTATGTTCTTCTCTCTCTGTCACTTCCTTTGTCTCTCATCTTTTTCCTCTTTGAAGAGTGATCAAGCTGGCTAGCCTAATGCCCAACTCCTGTCTCCCCTCTCACCTTCCCTTCTCCTTCTCTGTTTCTCTCTCCTTTTCTTTTATCTTTACAATGCAACACTGTCTCCTGCTCTACCCAGTCTTGCCTCAAGGTTAGTACTGCATGCCTATTTTTCTTCTTCCATCACTGTCTCTCTCATCTCTGTCCTTCATTGTCATACTTCTTGTCCTTGTATCAAGACACTCTCTCATCTCCTTCACTCTGTCATAAACTCTGTTTTTAATCATTCTGATCATGTCTGTCTGTCTTTGAAGGAGACACCTTGACTTTCACTCTGCTCTCTTTCTCTGTCACATTCCTGCCTCTGTGAAGAGGAAACATTACTGTCTATTTCTTTCACTCTCCATTATAATACTCTGCTAGTCTCATCACGACACCAACATTTGAATTTTATTGCTAGCACTAAGTATAATAACTTCAAATATGAGGCTACCACAGCAAACAAGCTAAAATGTCGCAGCAGTCTATCGCCATTATTAACTTCGACAGCTGTGAACTTTTGCTCGGCAGTCTTCTCACTTCTGTCGGGTTTCTGTCTTTGTGGCTCTTCTAGAGAAATCACTCGAGGTTTTGTTCCTGTCACTACTTTTGTTAAGCAATGAGGATGGCCTGGGATTCAGCTCAAGCTGTGGTGAACTGTGGTGAAGTCGTGGTGAACTGTCCAACTTGGATTTCACAATCTTTTCTGGTCTGAGACCCTGTGTTTAGCCCTCAAAACTGTCATGATCTCAGCAATTAGACCATTAACTTTTTTGTGTAGGAGTTTAAAGGAATAGTTTGAGAGCGTATTCGCATCACCATGAGATTGCCAGTCTTTCAGCGAAGACTCCAGGAAGTCAATGCTTCCGGCCAAGAAACTGACCGGCCGGGCTAGCTGTTTCCCCCCATTTTCCAATCTTTATGCTAAGCTAAGCTAACTGTCTCCTGGCTGTAGCGTTATATTTGATGAACATATATCAGAAAAGTGTCAAAAGGTGATTTAAAGTCATTTAACTATGGCATAATATAGCATTTTCCACATGCCAAGTTTGAAATTCCCCCGTCTTTTTCATCTTTTTTGACTTACATATCTGTTATCTTTGTTCAGAAAGTGACCCTGTAATGAGATTTCAGCATGCAAAACCCAAAGTCTGAATTTGGTCTTTACTAACAGACATATCAAAGTCATACTGAAATTTCTCTGACCTTCACGTTGTGATCGACCACATAATAACGACTTCTTCCTTCTGTGTCCTGCATAAATCAGGTGGTCTGAGTGTTTTGTGCTCTCTGCTCTGCTGTAAAGGTCTCCCCAGTGCCAGCTCTTTCTTTGCTCGTTCTTTCTTTTTTAACTTCTCGAGCCACTGTTCCTCCTGTCATCTTGTCAGCTTTTTCTTCGCTGTTGTTCTGGT
This sequence comes from Xiphias gladius, assembly GCF_016859285.1. NCBI lineage: Eukaryota > Metazoa > Chordata > Actinopteri > Istiophoriformes > Xiphiidae > Xiphias > Xiphias gladius. Next base: position 10,264,120 of record NC_053401.1, read on the forward strand.
GTTTTGTGATTCAACTCTAGAGGGGGAAAGAAACAAAAGAAAAAGTTAGCATTGCCTTGCTGTCTGGTAGACGACAGAAAACTTCTTTTTCTTCTTCTGTCCTTTTTTGTGTTTTTTTTTTTTCTCATCGTGTCTTTTTTCTTTTCTGGTTGTTTTGATCTTGAGCTAAGGAACTCCTCATCCATCGCCAAGTGTCAGACATCAAGGGTACTGTAGCTTAAAAAGGAATTGCATTGTTTCTTTTGTGCGTGCATTTATATGTGCATGTGTGTGATCCCTTTGAGGTCCTGTATGACTCTGAGCATTGAGGTTGTGCATGGATATGTCAGCTAATGGGTGACAACAAGCAGACACACACAAGCGCTATCACAGACCATGCACATTGTTTTTTTCTGTCTTCCACACACAAACGCACATGCAAGGAGGAGATTGCAAGCTACTAGGTGACAACAGTACAGCACAGATGACTACTGAGAGTTATCTAATTAAAATACCTACATACACACATACAAGAGCTGAGGGAAAATGAAAAACATACTTTTTGATAATAATCTTATTCTGCTCTGTAGTTTTATTATGTTAACCTTTGTGTTCTGTTGCTTTATTTCCTCATTGTTTGGGATCTCACAGAATGCAAAATAAACCATTTTCCTCATTACTTTTTTTTCTTTTCCTCTGACAGTATTAAAACACAATATGTAGACAAGTATTGAATTGGTAACTCTTTGGTTTGCCACAAACTGAGCTTTCTGAACAGTTGATGAAGCTGATAAGATGCATAAATGACTATAAGACATTGTTATTATACCAAAAAAGAAATTATTTTGTGCTTCACATTTTAAATGGGCTATGTATTAACAAATATATATATTCCTATTTGGTTACCAAAAAGTAATTTACAGACAAAGAAATGTACAATTTGTTATCCTACATTGTGACATGGGGTCAGTTAGTTAGACCTCTTATGACCAAACTGTTTTAAAACTCCAAAAATCAGAAATTCATATTGACATATCTGGGATTTGTGAGGTATAGTGCTTCATAAAAAGTACTGTCAACACGAGAGCTGCAATGATTAGTCAATTAATCAAATGACAGAAAATTAATCAGCGGCCATTTTGATAATTGATTAATTCATCATTTTTCAAGAAAAACTGACAAACAAGTTCCCTGGGTGCAGCTTTTATTTGTCATATATGATAGTAAACTGAATATATTTGGGTTGTGGACATTAGGTAGAATAAAACAACCTAAATGAATATATCTCCTCAGGCTGTGGGAAATGATAACGAGCAATTTTCCCTTGACATTTTATAGATCCAGCGATTACTCAGAAAATAATCCAGAGATTAATCAGTAATGAAAATAATCATTAGACGCAGCCCCAGTTAACAGATCAGATATAGAGCCTTCGAAAGTCTAATTTTTAACCTTGTTTTACAGCTGGGGAAACCAAACAGAATGTGTCATTCTGTAGCAGATCTCTGAAACATATTATCAGATCAAAATTATGTTTATAAGATTTTCTTATAAAATTAGGAAAAGTCACAAAGTTCAAGGTGATAAAAAATGTTTTGAGTTTGTTTTTGAGTTGTTAAAAATCCCAGGGTCTCCAGTTCTCCAAAAACAACAATAAGGTAATAGGATTGCTACTGTAATTTACTGCATGCATGTGTTTCTTGCATATAATGGACATATTTAGACATATTGATAGTCTTCCTGTACTATTGACTCGTCTACATTATAATCTAGAATTCAGATCATAAGATGAATATGAGGCTTAAGAACAGAGTGTCAGTGTTTAACTCAGGGACATCGTTGTTCTCCATGTTAAACAAAGACACGGCCAACATCAACTCCAGCTCTCTGTCACATGCTTACACTATTACTGTTATCTAAACACTTTCAGTTTAGCGTATGGTTAGTTCTGAAGCGTGGATATATGCCTAAATATGATTTATTTTCATAAGTACAGATGCAATTGAAAAATACATTTCATTCTGTCTGCAGTTGTATCACAGTATTTTTACAGCTAGTTTCAAGAAAGCCACACTGTGGCAGTTTGTACACATACACGTAGGCCTCAGATGCCTTACCTCCTTATTTACCCAAAAAATTTACTGGTCTGCCTGAGGGATTTCCTACAGTCATTCCGCAAATCATAAATTAGGCATTTCTTTCTTTATTTCTAAAAAATGTCCTCCTTTTACTGTAAGTTTTTCTTCCGCATTAGCAGTAGGCAAGACTAAACTATTATGTTTTTGATAATTTTTTCTTTTTTAAGTTTTATAGTTTTTGTGGGTTCAGTAAACCAAACCAATATTTCCTGTATTTTCAAAGGAAATCCTGAATTCCGAATAGTTAAAAGGAAATCCTTGATGTTAATGTTGGATGAACTATGTGCAGTAAACATACATGAGGCCCCCGAGCATTTCTGATCAAATATTTATACAGGTCTCCAAATGTAATATTAATATTACCTTAATGTGGGTCCCTGAATATCAGCAGCATGCTAATGAGGGAGGTTAGAAAGTTTTTTTTTTTTTTTTTCTTGAGAGTTGGATGTTTACTGAAGTTTATGGGATTGTGTGTGTATGTGTGTGGGTTTTCATTTTTACTGGTAGTTTGCATGCATATTCACCATTTTTTTTTTATTTTTTTACTTTAAGTTTTAATGAAGGCTATTCTATGTTTGTACATTTGTTTATATTTGTCTGTGTGTAGAATATATAAGTTTGTGTGTGTGTGTGTGTGTGTGTGTATGCTCAGTACGTGAGGATATTTTTGTGGTTTTGCAAAATTTAGGAAGTTCACAGTTCTGTCAACAAATATGTAGTGTTTTTACACTAGCACATAATATATGTTTACAGTATGTGCCACCATGTTTACATGTGTGTATTTCTGTGTAAATGGTGGAAAATGGGCGCATATTGTTATGTTATGTTCAGTTGCATGCACAAATTTCTGTGTGGTCCAAACCACAGATTTGATCTAATACAAAGCAGGTTGTGTTTGGAATGGTTCACAGCACCGTCTGTGTGTGTGTGTGTGTGTGTGTGTGTGTGTGTGTGTGTGTGTGTGTGTGTGTGTGTGTGTGTGTGTGTGTGTGTTTTTGTGTGTTTTTGTGTGTGTTTTTGCGTGCGTGCGTGCGTGTGCGTGCGTGCGTCCTATCAGCACAGTTTCGGTAAATTTGTGCCTTCATGTACATTTATGCTGTGTGTCAAGACTGCATACTTGTGTATGTGGGCACTTTGTGTGCGCGTGTGCAGACGTGGTTTAGTATGCCGTGTTTACAGCGTTGTGGGTAAAGTGAACTCTCTTGTGATTACGCCTCCTCCAGCAGTGTGCAGCAGTTGTTGAAAGTGATTTCAGAGGGAGAGTGAAGGAAGTATTTTACATATTAAAACAACTTCAAATGGCGCTGAGCCTCCACTGAGCAGAGCCATCGAGTTCAACAAGCAACTTGTGCACCTAGAGGCAACGAGTGCAATCAAGGTCTTTCAGTGTTTAATAAAAAGTGTAAAATCAAAGAAAGAAAGGATTGGGCTGACATATGATGAATGCCTTACAGTAGAATCTGAACTCATATCACAGTATCACAGTTACATCATAATATAGAAATAATATTAATCTGATACTTTATGAAACCCTGTAGGGAAACTCTTCTGTCTCCTGCCTTTTCCACAGGGAGGCCAGAGGTCAGGACGAGATAGAGAAGAATTAGATTCTGTAACTGCCTCATAATGAAGTAACTTATGTAAATGGGCTCGGAAGATGATAAGATCTATTTATTTATGGTAATGATGCATTTAATGTCATAGAGTCCTAGTCACAGATATGTTGTATGTACAGGTTCTTGCAAGTCATCATTACAAAGCCACAGCCTTTGCATAAAAGCCAACATCCCAATGTTTTTAAAAGGCAAAAAAAGTCACCTGTGATCTGGGGTTTATTTTTTTAGAGAGGAGAAGAGGAGTCTGAGGGAATGTAAAGCACAGGAGATGGAGAGGAGAGGTGGGAATCGAGGAGAGGAAAGGAGGAAATGGTCCATGGTCTGATGAAAATATTTTATCTGAAGGAAAGGGTAGTGTTGCATATAGAAAGGATATGGGGTCGTCACACATTGGCTTGTTGCAAATAAATGATTGCTTTCATGCAAATAATTACAATGCAGCATTCAAAAAAAAAAAAGGCAAATAAGTCAAGGGAAAGAGCAGAGTTGGTCTGGGTGACTAAGAAAATTCCAATAAGCAAAGAGAGGATGAACAGGAATTTGCTGTGGTCTGATGCAAATGTGTGATAGTTACCCATGCAAAGATCTACGTGCTGGAAAGTGATACAGGCAAACAAGTGAGGTTTGAGCAAAACAAGTGTTAAGCATTAGCAAAAGGAAAGGCGAAAGAGAGAGAGTGTAAGGGGGAACTGAGAGTTGAGTCAATAGGAAACAGTGCAAACTAAAAGTCTATTCCACATGCACATACACAGAATAAATGTAGCATGAAACGGGAAACCTCAGAGAGCTAACCAGATGGTTGGAGCTTCCTGGAAATCCTCCAATAGGAACATTCCTGCCTGTTTATGACCTGTTACACACTCACACAGGGCGTATAGCACAAAATTGATCCCAAATATTCAAATAACTTTATCCCACAGTCAGGGTCCAAACTGAAATCAGGACCCAACGGAGGAAACAAAAAACCACCATAATGCATCTGACTTCATGCTTACTTCATTTGCTTTCCTGTTTAACATTTAAACCCAATTTGGATGTAATAGTGATGCAATATGCTACACATGTAGGCATTTAAGGTGCACACAAGAACAATACAAGTAAAACGCACACACACACATGCAGCTTAACACACTAATTATTATTTTGTGAGCTTTGAATGGCCAGGTGATGCAGAGCAGCTTTGGCCCCGCTGCAGAATTTCATTTTTTCCTCCAGCTTCCCAAATTTCCCTGGAAGGTTTGCAATTGGGCCCCCTGGACCTTTTAGCAAACACATAAAGGATTTTATGTTACCATCCTCTGCCAATATAATTTCTCAACTTTTCTGGCAGTGATACTGATGTAAAGGCCATTTGATAGATTACTCCCATTATTTTAGGTTAGTTTAGCAGGTCGTTTATGGCTGAGAAAGACAGGAGAGATGAAAAAAAGACACTCTTGAAAATGTATATCACTGTAGGTGTAAACAAACTTTATACTCTTATGAATTCAAACAGATGATTCCACTCAAAGGAGTAAAGCAGTGAAAATAAAATTTTCATTAGTCAAACAGCACACTGTGAGATTGTAGGATTGTAAATGCGTTGGGTTAAGCTCAGAGCACTGTGGAGAACAGACAAAGGTCAAACGTCATGTGATGATTAGAACCTGTTTACACCTTTGGAAACAAAATATGCAGTGTGTGGCTCGTAAAAATGAATTCCCATGAGTGCACATGCTTTGCTGCTGGTGTGAGACGGAGCTTGCTGTGGATTCCCATCACTGGAGGTTTTTTACTGGCAGCTGCAGCAATGGAAGTGGAGAAAATAGATTTATCTACGAGCCTGTAAAAAGTAATGTCAACAGGAACACACACACACGTAAACATTTGCACAGTGCAGGCAGACGTACTCTGCACAGATTTAAAAAATGCAAACATGCAAAAGACTCAAGGACATATGCAAAGAGCAAAAAGACTTTTGAGTTTTATCAATTTCTAAGGTCTTAGTCAGCAATTTAGTTTTGTCTTACAAATGTCTTTGTTGGATAAGTGCCGGTGTATGCACATGTGGGTGTGTATGCTTGCACATTCATCTTTTGTGTTTGACTTACCTTTAATTTGTGTCATATTTCTGTAGACTTTGTTAAACCTTACTGGCATTAGCTTATGTTACTGTGCGTGTGTGTGTGTGTGTGTGTGTGTGTGTGTGTGTGTGTGTGTGTGTGTGTGTGTGTGTGTGTGTGTGTGTGTGTGTGTGTGTGTGTGTGTGTGTGTGTGTGCGTGCGTGCGTGCGTGCGTGCGTGCGTGCGTGCGTGTGTGTGTGTGTGTGCGTGTATGAAAGGTATGAAAGATCCTGATCAAGTCAAGCTGGTGTGATAGCTGATAGGTCTGTGACAGAGCCACAATGGCTTCCAGACAGCTTAAACAGGGATTAAACCCTTTCTCCATCCCCCAACCCTGCTGCTCCCATGAGAAATCTTCTCTCTCTCTCTCTCTTTTTCTAATTCTTTTATTCTTGCTCTCTTTTTCCTTCATTCCCCAGACGATGATTTAGACTCTGCTTCCCAACACCCAGTAATCCTTCTGTGAAAAGGTCCTCATACTTCCCACTGTGGAGAAATCTCAAATGTCATCTCGTCATTGATTCATAGCTTTTCATTGAATACAGTCACTGATCTTTACATTATGTTGGCCCCAAGGGATTTTATTTCTGCACTGTATTGGGTAGAATAGTTAATCGCGGTGTCTTGTAGCATCATCTTAAAGGCACAAACAGGCACTGTGTCCTGAATATGTTTTGACGGTTTGACTCGATATATTAAATGTCAGCTGCATCTTACAAGCTGCCAGCATTGTAAATATCGGTGTGTTCAGTTCAGTTGTTACTGCTCTGTTTTTTTGTGTGCATTTATTAGGGGTTGCTGTGGCAGATTTTTGTAGTCAGAGATATGGTGTCCAAATGCTGTGAAAGGATAAAACGTACTTTTCACAGCTTTGCAAACTTTTTTTAAAAAAGAAAATAGCAGTATTCTGAAATGCTCCTCAGTGTAATGTCGTTTCTGGAGAAAATACAGTTTCTAGGTTTTCTTGGGGTTTGAGGATTGTGTTGGATCTGGTCTTTATATATTGTATGTAAGGGAGGGGTGCTCTTTAAGTTGGGTTATGCAGACATATTTTTAAGGATTTCTGCAGCATTTTTGCCTTTTTCCTAATAATGCTGAATTAACGGGAATTTATGAAAAGAGTAGGGTAGAGTAGGGGTGATTTGCAACAAACGTCCCTGGCTGGACTTCAATCAGGGACATTGGGCTAACATGGTCAGAATCTTAGACATCTAGCCCACCAGGACTCGCTTTGTTATTGAGATGTTTGTGTGTTTTTTGGACATACTTTTATTTACTAAATGAATACATGTCCATTTGTCCATTTTTGTGAAGCCCTTTCTTTTAGATTGATTCTTTGAGTTGAGTTATTTAGACATTTGATCTTTTTTAGGCACATAAATGCACTTGAAGATGTCTAGGTTTCTTTTTATGTGTCTTGTTATCAAAATGTATATCATTATAATCTTGTAGTGTATTTTTTAATATACTTTCTAAAATTAAATGTTTATTTATGATGAACTCAAATGTATTTTTTTAACTTCATGATCCAAGATTCCCACCAGTTGATGTTTGTATACCAGAAACTGCTCCTCACACTTGCGGCTTAGTGCACAGTCATCCTCTGTCTTCCTTTGACATTTGTATACAGTAAATGTTATCCTTATTTGGTGATGCTTTGACTTTGACTATGGATTTTGTTTTGTTATGTGTGTCTGTGTGTGTGTGCGTGTGTGTGTGTGTGTGTGTGTGTGCAGGCAGATGAAGGACCAGTCAAAGAAGGTGGCCAACCTGAAACACAAGGAGCAGCTGGAGAAAAGCAGGAACGCCCAGCTGATGGAGGAGGCCAAGAAGAGAGAGGACAACCTAAACGAAAGCTCCCAGCAGATTAAGGTACAGGAGGGAAGAGGCTATAGGAGGGTGGAGGGGTGGAATGAGAGGGTGATCAAAGTGTGACAGAAAAAGTTTCTCTCCTCCTTCTCTATGTCCGTTAACATTGTCTGCTATCACAACAATGCTTCATTGTACCATCACAATTATGACAGGTAGCAGCCTGAGGCAATGTCAAACACATTCACTCTCTCACACACACACACACACACACACACACACACACACAACAGAGGGGGTAGCTGAAGAGGATGACTGACAAGGACAGCAGATAGAAGATGAAAAGGGGACAAAAAATGGTGGGAGAGGTGAAGGGGAGAAAAGGTTGATAAAATTAGAGGAGAGGTGATTATAACAAAAAATGGACCCACACACACAACTATGAAGTGAATGCTGTGGGTTTTAAATGCTTCCTGTGGTGTTAGAGCATCTCCTAATTTTCTGCTAGGGTGTCAAGTGACCACAAGATAAACAGTCATGTGTGGTGTGGTGATTGTGACTGTGGTTTTCTTCATATTTCCTCAGATTGCAGGTCCGCTTTCACCTCTCCATCTCTACCTTTAATTTCACCTTTTTCACCCTGAATTTCCCTCAAACTTTCCCTGACTTCCTCTTTTCTTTTTTTCCCTCGTCCATCCTCCTCTTCCCCCCTCCCTCTCCTTTTCCAGTAATCGTTAATCTCAGTGGCCTCTCTGATTAGAGGCAGATGAAAACGCTTTTTCTTTGTTTGTGTGTGTGTGTGTGTGTGTGTGTGTGTGTGTGTGTGTGTGTGTGTGTGTGTGTGTGTGTGTGTGTGTGTGTGTGTGTGTGTGTGTGTGTGTGTGTGTGTGTGTGTGTTTATGCGCATGTATAAGCATATGCTCCCTCTAGCTGTAATTGATTATTGGTTTAAGGAGTTTAGAAGTTGTCATTTGTGCATATGTGTGTGGTTAGGAGATGAGCTGATAGCTATGAATCACCCAAACTTATGAGACCGCAGTGGTTACAACCATAACTAGTGTGTGTGTGTGTGTGTGTGTGTGTGTGTGTGTGTGTGTGTGTGTGTGTGTGTGTGTGTGTGTGTGTGTGTGTGTGTGTGTGTGTGTCTGTGTGTGTGTCAATTGTAGGCTGTTCTGCACAGTTTAACCAGCACTGGAGACTATAAATTGAATGTGAGTAATTCAGACCGTAAATTTGATTCAATACAATAAGATTTAGTTCAATTAAATTCCATCCCAATGGACATAGTTAGACACCAAGTAAGGTTGGATCTGGATCAGGATACAGATTCACAGCACATGTGCTGGAGATGTTCTGAAGGTTTTACCATGGCCACTGTGATGTCTCATTCTTTTGTCCTACCTTGTCTCCATCAGCTATTCACTCAATTCTAATGTAACCAGGAAAGTAAATCAATTGCCTGGCAGGACAAAAAATAACTTTTTTCATGGGGAATTGGTGGGAAGTTCATGTAGTCATTTTACATGTGTTGGGAATTCCCGAGTCCTCTGGGGCGGATGGAGATCAGATTGTCTAATTTGTGAGTCTTTTTGCAGCTTATTCCAGTTGTAGAGCGCAGTAAACTGGAATGACGTGTGTCCATGGTTTTCAGTCTGGGGACATATAAAGCAAGATGTGACAGGGAAAGCTGCTGTTACGGGAAACTTAGAACAAAGCCTGTCAGATACGTTGGATGTCAGATCAAGGAAGGTTTTTGTACTGCATATGAGTAAGCCAAAGGCTTGTCTGGCTAATCTACAATTGAATTAAAAGCCTACCTACAGTAATATCTTTTGGACCTAATGATCTAAAAACCTTTTGATGACCCAGGAGAGAAAACTCAAACACAAATTAGAAACATTGTATATTACAAGTGTCTAAGGCTCCAATTAATGATTATCACTGGTCTATGAAATGTCTGAAAATAGTGCCATCACAATTTACCAGATTTTGTTTTATCTAACCAACAGCCCGAAAATAATCAATTTGCAATGATTTAAAAACACACAAATACTGACATTTGAGAGGTTGGAACTGATTGATGTTTGGCATTTTAAGCCATGCTTGTAAGTGTAAGGATGGATGGATCACTTTGGTCCAGACTGAAATATCTCAACAACTATTGGATGGATTGCTATAAACGTTTGTACAGACATTCATGGTCTGGAGAGGATGAAACTCACTGACTTTAGTGAACCTCTGCCTTTTCTTCCAGCACCACTGTGAGGGTTCATATTTGTGGTTTTGAGTGAAATGTCTCCATAATGTTTGGATGGATTTGCACAGAATGTGGTTCAGACATTTATGTTCCCTTCAGCATGAATTGTCATAATTTTTCTAATACTTGACCAAATACCTGCAAATGCAATTCCCATAAGCCTCAGCTATACTTTGTGTTTCTGTAGACTTGTTCCTTAATTAATGCTGCATTAATCGACTCATTGTCTCAACACTACATCTATCCATGCTGTCTTAACATTGAACGCTTTCTCTCTGTAGGACTCCCTCCGTCAGAAAGATGAGCGGATCGAAGAGCTGGAGGAGGCACTGAGGGAAAGCGTTCAGATCACAGCAGAGAGGGAGGTGGTGCTCGCCCAGGAGGAGCAAGCACGCACACACGCAGAGAAACAGGTGCTCTCTCCCGCAGTAGCTAATAGAAACACTTTCTGTGTTTATTACAAAGTGTGTTTATTAGTTACTGCATGTCTAAGATGTCGATGATTCCCTTCCCCCCACCAATAAATTCATTAGCCAAACCTTTCCTTAAACTCAACCCCTATCCTTTATCTATTTGTTCATATAGACACAAATGTCCTCACTTCTAAGGAATTCGTTCATTTTCTGTCTTTGTGGGACATTTGGACAGACATACAAGGAAACACACAGATAAACATCTTTATGGCAACATAAAAACTCTTTCTGACATAGTTAAACATTGCCATGCCAAAAGTGGCTAATGCAACGGCAACACACATGCCCCGTGCCAGCTGAGCTCATTCAGGTGGGGCTCTGTATGTATGTTTGCCCAGTCACTCTTCATTTGGAGGTGCGGTAAATACAACCCTATTTAAAGAACAGCTTGTATTTTGTCTCTCTTGGCCGGCAGTACACAAACAACTTTTCCTTAAACTGAGCGCGATCCGACCACTCCAATTTGTAATCTCTTTTATCTATATTGAGACCGTAGGAAAGCTCATAACGGCATTAAGGGAGGCTCAGAAGGGAAGGGCTTAGTGGATTCAACCTCAGACCAATGGGAGTGTGTCTGTGTCATTCCCCTGGGTGCCAGTGACTTAACGAAGCCATAGAGATGGGAAATGTTCCTAAGAGCCTGGATGGGTTTTGACAAGAGGGAAAAAACAGCGTGGGCTGTAAGGATGAAAACTGCCCTGAGAAAACATGGCCCGCTGTAGCTGTTGGCACAACGGCTGGACTCCATTGTTATTACTGCCTCTAAATGTTGGCCGTCCTCTCTGGCCTCTTACTTACCAGTCTACTTCTGGACAGACACATAAAGACAGGCATGCTAACAGATGTTTTACTTTGAGGTATTTTGCTGACACCCTCATCCTTGGTGAATGTTAATGAGACACCACAGCAGAATAGGTTTCAGATAGACAGATACAGTGGAGGAAAGATAGAACCTGAGCAAAGACAAGCAGATGGATGTATGAAAAAGACATGATGGACAGACGGAGGCAGACACGCAGTGCATGCACTCTACGTAAAAGTGAAACAAGGCTTACAAGACAAATTTAGTTTCTTCAACTCCATGTGCAAACAAGCACTTCTTTTTCTAGTCAAGATTCTGAGGTTTTCAAAGAGGCTCAGTACTACACGAAAACATGATTAAAATGATGCACATGACAGGTTGGGTTTTCCCTTTGATACAATGATGCAAGTAAAAAGAAATAGTACTTTGGATTTGGATATCTGACTCTCAGAATTTTATGCAGCTTTAATGAAGGGTTGGAGCAATCAGGAAAAAATGTGTGTATGTGGTATTTTTAAGTACATAAAAACCCTTTCATTTTATTTTTCATTTAAGTGTAAATTTAAGAGGAATAGTGGGAACACCAGTGGAGATGCCTTGGCGAGCACTTTAACATCCACAATCACATGCCTTTTTGTAAACATGCATAGCCAGTTTCCACCATAGAAACTTTTCTAGGGGCCCAGGGAACCTTTTCAGGAACTTACCCTCATTTTTTAAGCAGGGTCTGAATTTAGTCCCTTGGCACTAGTGCTCTGTGGCCTAAGAACTATTGGAGCCGAGTTTTCATTTGCAATGTTGAACCTTGCTGACTGGTAAAACACAAACCTCCTGACTGCTAACAACTTGTCTACAGCTTGTTTAGCATGCACTGGTTGCCACGACTATCAATATAAGGATGGTGGATGGACATGTCTTGTCATGTGTATTGACACTTAAAACAAAATTATATTTTTCTGGTTTCCAACTAGTCCAAAAACAGCTATATATAGAGAAGGAGCGTATGTAAGAATGAGCTGAGAGTGTAAGCAATTGAGAGATAATTGTAGTGGCAATTGAGAAAACAAAGTTGCAGAATGGGGAAAAAAAACTTTGAATTTGCTACCTGTTTTATCACAGTTACACAGCAGAAATAAATAACAATAAAACACTGAGCAGATCGTCACTATTTTGTAAATAGGGGCCCTGGAGTTTTCATATTCCTTTTCTACCTCTGTATGTCTATTTGGCATTTAATGCAATTTATGTATTCAAACATCAGGGTCACGCTAGGAGTAAACAAAGAAACACACAATTGCTCTGTGTTGTAGTTTCCTTCTATGGGACATTTGCGTTTTAATGGCTGCTTTATGTTGTGTTGTCAGACTAATCTGCCTAATCCTCGCAGCTCTTCTAATGCAAACAAAGATGTGCAAAGGGAACTTTAAACTTACGGTTTAGTTCCTGTGTCTCCATACTGACAATTTGGTCAAAAGGGTTCATACTATAGTAACCTATGGTTTAACTACAATTTCCCAAAACAAAGACACGGTTGCAGAGAATGCTTGGGGCCTTTTTCCAAGCAAACAGGCCTAAAGCTTTGAGTGTTCACAACAGTGAAGATTGAAACAAGTGAAGGAGAGTTGGAAAAGTCAGGTCCAACATGTTCATACTCCTGAAGTTGACTGTGTTTTAATTTGTTTAGAGTAATTTGTGCCAAGCTATCTCATTTAATTTGGCAGCGATATATTGAAATACTTCAAAATGCTTGAAGTGGCAGCTTTAATTAGACAAAATAGAAGCCATGTAGTCCAGGGCAGGGTGCTGGAGAGCGTCCTCTTGTTCAGATGCTTCAGTGAAGAAGGAAGGAGCAGAAATGTCAGCATACGTTGAACGAGTGGAGATGGCAGCCAAACACTCAATGCAGTCCTCTCCCAACATCAACAACTCTAACTCAGCTTTTCAGCACATACACACACACACACACACACACACACACACACACACACACACACACACACACACACACACACACACACACACGTGTGGACTCAGTACTCACAGACAGGATAGTAATACACAAGACAGCATTCCACATATATACACATATTTCTCCAGACACACAAACATGGCGGAAAGAAGTGCTAACTGCTATTTAAACAGTGCACCAACGCAGCACAGCATAGCATTCAGCAGAAGCCAGATGGACGAGACTTTGGTTTTCTAAGTCAATTGTAAATAAATATTTTTGTGTTCTTGCTTTAACAACTGCGTCACTGCAATTTGCCTTTCACATAATGATTTATAAAATGATGACAGAGGGAGAGACAATTTCCTCCCTTAATTAGAACGGCCTGTTCAAAGGCACACACATTGCTTATTATAGTGTTGGCACACACACACATGCAAATGCAGCCAAACCAGGCACAAATACACATTCCATGACTAAATATCGGTAGACACCCATAAATACACTGTTCATGTGCAGCCATATAGTGTGAGTGTGAGTGTGTGTGTGTGTGTGTGTGTGTGTGTGTGTGTGTGTGTGTGTGTGTGTGTGTGTGTGTGTGTCTGTGAGCGTGCGCGTGCGCGCATGTGATGGACTGTCCCATGGACAGGGTTTGTCCGGCAAAAATGGTTGACCACATGAAAATATACTCAACCTAATCCACTAGACATGAGTCACTAGTGTATGTGTGATCACTGAAGAAAGGTGTGTGTGTGTGTGTGTGTGTGTGTGTGTGTGTGTGTGTGTGTGTGTGTGTGTGTGTGTGTGTGTGTGTGTGTGTGTGTGTGTGTGTGTGTGTGTGTGAGAGAGAGAGACAGAAGTGAGTCAAAAGTATGACACACTCCATCTTTCTCTTCAGAAACCAAACTAAAGACAGACCTTCTCTTCTCCAGCTTTCCATCTTTTATTAACCAGACCATTTTAATTCTTGAACCCAATGCACCTTCTCCTTTCTTTCACTTAAAATAAATCTGAAGTCACTCTTACACACAAACACAAACACACAAATTCAGAAGACTGAAGGGGTTGCTGTCCTCCTGTCCTCCAGCTCCTTCTTTTCCAGCCGGGCCCTTTGACTCCTCACCCCTCCCTGCATCCTTCCACTGCATCCCTCCATCCTTCAATCTCTACATCTCTACTGTCGGCCGAAAGCCTTCCTTTCCTCCTCCTCTCTTATTTCTCCCTTTTTCTTTCCTTGAGGTTACTGTCATCTGTCCCCGCTTTTCCTTCATAGCATCTCCTCTCCTCCTTCTCTTTCTTTCTTGTCTGAATTGCATTTAAACACTACCTTTGTTTCTGACTGCTCAGTACTACTTACTGCACTATGTCTGCACTTTCTTTTAACTGCTTATCTCTCTCTTTCATGTTCTTAGCATATGTTTCTCTAGCTTTCTCTGTCTTCCTCTTTGCAGTACAGTTTATTTTTTTACTTGAGCATTTTTACAACTTTTCTCTTTCTCCTCTTTTTCTCTGCTTTCCCTCCCTGTGTGTTTGTTGTTTTAATCATATCTTCCCCTCTCTTATCTCCTTCTAATCACCTTTGTTTGTGCCCTCTTTTTCTTCCTTCCACTGCTGTGATTCTTCCTGCTCCTTGTTCCTCTTTCACACCTCACTCCTACTTTTTTCATGCTTTCATACTTTTCCCCGTCCTTCCCTCTGCTTATTTTTTTCTCCCTCTTTCCCTCCCTATGGACATCTTTGGTCTTTCCCCTTTTCTGTACTCCCATTTTCCTTTATTCTTCTCTCTCATGCTCTCACTTGCCCCCATTTTTTTATCCCTTTATTTTCTTCCCCCTTACTCTCACCTTCCCCTTCCCTTTCTCCATTCTCTGTTCTTTCTGCTCTTTTTGTATGCAGCTCTCTCACATTCCAATGCATGAGTTCACCACAGAAGGCTTTAGGTGGTCAAAGGTAACAAACAACATCATCACAGATTGCACTCACCTTCCTTTGGTTTCATTTCATCATTCATTCATGTCTTCACCATTCAGCATTTTTTAATTTCCGTTGGTCACATTTTTATTTTAGTGAACTGGAGGATATAAAGTTAAACTTAAATACTTAATTAAGTAAACACAGTAGCTTTTTTATGTTGAGCATACATATGTTGCCCTGTAAACTAGTGAAAGATGTTGATGAAAATAGTTCTACTGAATCAGTCGTTGGTTTGTTTGTACCGTCATCCATTCACTCATGCATCCATTCAGTCATTCATGCTGATGTTATCACAAGTTTGATATGCTTTTATTGATAACAATAGAGAAATAATCTATATATTAGACTCCTCCAACGTGCAGCATCTTTATTAAAGGCCCATGAGATACAGTAAATTAGAATAGCAAAGAATCCCCTGAAGTCTAAATGTTAGTGCTGCTGCAGTAAAGCCAGAAGGTAAAAAATTGAACTTCTCAGTTTAATTTCTTGGACAACCTGAAGATCATGACGGTAATGGGAAGACAGAATGACAGGACCACAATGATATTTAAAGGGCCGCCCGCATCCAACAATTACGGAACACAAGCAGAAAGTTAATTGACCACATGTGTGTAGGTTTTTTTTGTTACCTCTTGGAGACCTTTTCGGGTATAAACGACGACTTTGTCGGGACCAGTGATCCTCATGGGGACCGAAGCCTAGTCCTAATGCAAAACATCATTTCTGAGGTCCTCGTTAAGGTTAGGGTTAGGGTTAGGCTTTTCACAATGAATGGAAGTCAATGCTACGTCCTAACAAGGATAGCTGCGAAAAATTCTCGTCTAGCCATGAGAAATATGGTAACCTCGACACTCTCAGACCTCACAGAGATTAAACTGACATACTGATATATACTTAGAGAGACAGGATACAATAAGAGATACAATAAGAGAGAGAGAAAGAGAGAAACCATATAAAGAGAAAAGAGAAAACAAGAAGAAAAATGACACGTTTGATATTCTGCAATCTCATGTAAAAAGAGAAAGTATCAAAACATTTCAAAGCACAGTAGCTGTTATACACACACACGCACACACACACACACACACGCATAGACATAAAGCCTGACCATATCTGTGTAAAGAAAAAAAAAAAAGAAAAAGTTGAAGGAAACAAATGAAACAGAAATATCAGATTGAGACAGAGAATATGGGAAAGCAATGTGTTACAATGTTTTTGTTTGTGTGCGTGTGTGTGTGTGTGTGTGTGTGTGTGTGTGTGTGTGTGTGTGTGTTGTGTGTGTGTGTGTGTGTGTGTGTGTGTGTGTGTGTGTGTGTGTGTGTGTGTGTGTGTGTGTGTGTGTGTGTGTCAGGTGGAGGACCTGCTGGTTGCCATGGAAAAGGTGAAACAGGAACTGGAGGTGATGAAAGCCAAGCTGTCATCGACTCAACTCTCACTGGCCGAGAAGGAAGGTCACCTGACCGCCCTGCGGGCCGAGAGGCGGAAACACCTGGAGGAGGTCCTGGAGATGAAGTAAGAATACCAAAGCACACACATTTTAAGCCTTTAATTTATGTTAACATGTAAACCAGCTCAACAGTAACATTAAGTGTTGGACGGTTATGTTTCCAAATATCCAAAAATGTCTTTTTATCTTTCTACTTACATTGGTTCCTACATTCATTTATTTCTCCATTTTCTATCATTTCCTGCAGAAGTACACACTAAAAATAAAAAAATAAATAAAATAAAATATATTAAACATTTTAGCAAATTCTCCATGCCTTAATGTACGAATGCAAATGTTTGACACCAGTGTGTTCCTCCACTGTTTTACCTTAATTGTCTGTACTTGCCTCTTGGTATATATACAGTAACACTTCTAACCAGTTATCAGTTACTCTCAGTATTTTTTAAAACTCAGACTGACCTTCAACACTTTCCCCTGAAATTAGCAACTCTTATGATATCTCCAGTAGTTTCCCATGTAGCTTCAGTGTTCCAGGAAGGTGGTCACCGGTCACATCAGCGTGATCGTCACCCGACACCTCATCAACTCTCTCTTTCCTCTTCTTCCTCCTCTCTTTCCGTTCTTCTTTTATCTCCTCTCTCTTTCTCTCTGCACTTTAAAGTCATAGAAGTAAGGAGTGTGTTAATGCAATAACCATGTACCACTGTCCAGCTCTTCATATGATTGATTATGACACCCGCATACACTCATGCACACACTATAACTCAGTGTAAATTTTAAAAAAATTTAAGAGATGGGTTTGCATTTTAAATGCAGTTAAGAGGAGTCCAGCAGTCCCATGATTCCATGTATTTTCTGCTGTTTTACATCCTCAGAGACCTTACAACGAGCTGTAATTTAGTGGAATGACGCTTTGGGCTGAAATAGTAGTCAAGGACAATGTCCGTGTTGGTCCTGTGAATGTCCTGCCTGTTTAAACACACTGTGGGACTATCTTTTAATGTAGCATCATGGAAAAACGAGGGCATGCACTGGGACTTAGGTTTCATACACTCCATTCTCAACGTTTTCTACCAACATTGCATTTCTTTGTTTTTGAGAAAGAGAGACTCTCTGTGTGTGTGTGTGTGTGTGTGTGTGTGTGTGTGTGTGTGTGTGTGTGTGTGTGTGTGTGTGTGTGTGTGTGTGTGTGTGTGTGTGTGTGTGTGTGTGTGTGTGTGTGTGTGTGGTCTGTGCGTGTGCGTGTGTGTGTATCCAGCAGCATGTCCATTCACAGCGCAGGTGAGCAAGTTATTGGCCATTTTATCGCTGTAGTAACGACCCGTGTCATTATTACAGGCATCAGCACTCCAGAATGCATGGCCTTGTTTTCGTACGTGAATTTGTGTGTGTGTGTGTGTGTGTGTGTGTGTGTGTGTGTGTGTGTGTGTGTTCGTGTGTTCGTGTGTTCGTGTGTGTGTGTGTGTGTGTGTGTGTTCGTGTGTGTGTGTGTGTGTGTGTGTGTGTGTGTGTGTGTGTGTGTCTGCTAGCGCGCATGTGTTTGTGCATGTGTGAGCATACCATGGTTGATTTTTTTTTTTTTTTTACATCAACACATGTCCACTGTTCCTTTTATGACAATACTGGCTCCACGATTAATGTTTATGTAACAGGCACACATGTGAATAGACGTACACATGCCTCCTTACTTCATGTACACACACATACAAACACAGTCCACAAAAACAAAAAATAACACACTTGCAAACACACACATACACAGACACACATGCATGATTCGATTTATCAGTCTCCAGTAGGCAGTTCAGTTTCGCTGTCGCACTGGCATACCGTGCTTGTGTGTGTGTAAGTCCATTGTGTCACCACTTTGTCCAAACTCTGAACTGTGGTATGACTGTTTCCACTGACACATCATACCAAGGGTACAGAAACCAAATGTTTACTCTGCTGATCGTCTCTGGTGTTTATGTAGCAGATACACAGACTGCACTGATCTGTTATGTGAAAATACCCATGACTTATGCATTCAGTATGTGATTGCAAATAAATTCAATAACTTTTTCCCTCCTCTTGTGTTTTTATACAGTAACACTGAAGCAAAAGTAAATTTTTAGTCACGTGGGACATATTAAATAGGACAGTTAATTACAGAGTGATTCACTTATGTCTGTAACATGAATTTTCTTTTTTACCTTTGACAGTCTATGAGGGTTATTTGCTTGTTTTTGGGGCCGTTTTTATTGACTTACGAAATAATACATCCGTATCACATACTGGTAGATTAACAGGTAAAAAAAATAAAAAAGACCATTTCTTTTACTTCACTTTAATAAAAATCTGTGGCAGCTGGCCTTGTAGAAGCGTTCGTTGCAGCTTTTGCCTCTCTGTGCTTAGACAGTGCTTCTATGCCAAAAATATTGATTGTTTTGTAGGATATTACTTATTTATTGTTGGCACAGTGGTTTGCGCTGGCCAGCAGTTATCTTTTCAGTTGTGTTTTTGCTGAGTGTTACCAAAGCGACTATTTTCTACTGTTTCCTCTTGTATTGTAGTTTTTTTCTGATTAAAAGAAATTCCTCTTTTAAATGCTCCTTTGAATCGCCTGCAGGGACTTGTGAAGAATTGTCATATTCACATGTGATAATTTGACAACTTACTAAAAAAATAAAGCGCTTTCAAGCTTTGCCTTTGCATAATACATGATATTTTTTAGCCTGCAGTAAGATATTCTTCGCACATATTTGGGATATTCTGTATTTTCTTCTTTGTTACCTCTCAGTGAAAAGTTTAGATGTCTCAGGTAGCTGCTAGTTGTCTTGCTGTGAGTAATGTAAATGACGCCATTGCTCATATTTTTCACAAGACATTAGGGTTGGGTCAGCAAATACGTCATTTGTTTCTGGCTTTCTCCCACATGTAAAACATGAGATGTTTAAAGTGGCTGTGTCCTGTGTGTCCATATATCTCAGTGTAATGCAGATGAAACTGTCTCTGCACACACAGGCTGCCGTAAGTCTTTGGGGTTTGATGTCTGATTTGCTGCCCACTTTTACATCGCTGTAAGGTTTAATGTTACTGTAAGACATGATATATGATATGGCATGTTTCAGTGGTTCCAGGGACAGGCATAGAATATATTAACACACGCAACCACACTAACTCCCATGTAGAAATATTCCAAATACAGCTGGAAGAACGCACATACTGACATTCTGTCTCACTTTTTTGCATTCCCTTGTTTCCTCCCTTTCCTTCTCTTATTGCCTCACACACACACGCACACACACACTTGCTCCACTATCCCTGTGGGGACACTTGTTGACATGATGCATTCCCAAGCCCCTTACCATAACCTTAACCATCACAACTAAATGCCTAACCCCAACCCTAACCTTAACCCTAACCTAAACCCGATTCTAACCAGAACCATAAAACCAAGTCGTAACCTTCAAAAAGCAGTCTGTACCTCTGAGGACAAATGAGGCCAAAATGTCCTCATAACGATGGTTTCAAACCAAAATTTGTCCACACAACCATAGAAAGACATGTACACACACACATACTTTAATGTAGGTTAGAGTGTCTATCTATTTGTCTATGCCACAGTTTGCACCAGCTAGTTATATATATGTCTTATTTACTCCAACACTATGCTAAACTAAGGCCCCTGATGTATGAATTTAGTTTGTGTGTGTTTCTGTGTTTCTGCATGTGTTTCCAACAAAACATTAGGAAAGAATCAAAATTCATTATGAACATGCACGTAAAACCATATACACTTCCATAAATATGTAAATACACACTAATAACATGTAACACACTAATCAAGAGACAGAAAATACACAAACAGAAACTAGATACAAACATCTGCCCTGCAGGGCTCCAACCTGCGACTTTCCCACTGCTAAATCATCTGCAGTGACCTTCACATATGCATGCAAGCTCGTAAAACACACACAGACATATTTTCTTTGTGATATACATTAAACATGCACTTTCCCATTTTCTTCCCAGCGTGTGTGCATGTGTGTTGTCAAGTGTTTGTACAGTTTGGGGTTTGCAGGTGTGTGTGTGTGTGTGTGTGTGTGTGTGTGTGTGTGTGTTTGTGTGTGTGTGTGCGTGTGCGTGTGCGTGTGCGTGCATTGTAGCCAGCTGGTGGAATGTGCTAACAGTGTGTGCATAACAGCAGGGTATCAGGTCTGAAATCTCAATCTGGAGGAATTGATGCCTATTTTATTCTCGCTGTACTTCTCTGTCTGATTCTTTCTTGCCTTTCTTCATCTGTCCGTTTCACAAACCAAAACACACACACACACATTTATGTCTTTGGTTATGTGTAGGTATTTTTTGGAAAATTTTGAGGTGTAACTTCCAATGCAGTACATGTCCAACAAGACTTGATTAATGTAAAACATACATACGGAAGATTTTGTTTGGTATTTTAGGAGGAGATGTGAGGAGAAAATGATCTTCTAAACCTTATTTTTTAGGTCACAGTCAGGACAAGTCACATCAGATTTATTTATATCGCCTAACATCACAAGTCACAACACCCTCTATCCTTAGTAGTTTGATTTGGATGAGAGAAGAATCCATCTGAAAAAACTTGTAATAAAAGGACAATTTAAGATATTTTCAACCATTTATTAGTTTTGTGGTTTTTACTGTGATGACGACTGCTTAAAAAATCACCTCACTGAACATGATTAAAACACATCCTTTTAACATAAAAACACCCACACTGCAAGAAACACACAAGTAAAATTTGAAAACTCACATGGGTTATTGTGAATATTACAACCACTAGAGATTGAATTGGTAGAGACTTTTCCTAAAAAGCAGTTTGCAACCTTGTCATGCAGCGCTGCCTGAGAGACTATGTTCAGGGCAAGACGATCCATAAGATATTAAACATATTTTAACAGAACTTGGTTTGTGGAGGTATAAACTGGGTTTACAACAGTGGTTGCGATTTGATCATTTTATATATCTAAAGTGCTGATTTGTTATAGTATAGTATAGTATTTAAGGCATTTTCCAGTGTTGCAAGAAGTGGCTGAACTGAACTCTTGCAAAAACAAGATTACATTTTAATGGAAGGACTACTATAAGAAATTAATGTGTTTTACTCTTCAGAACAGCCACATACAAAACCATTTTGTGTAAATTAATTCAAAATGAGGTATGGCAAATATTTCTAGATTTCAAAATAGGCAATTGAATTAGAGTAAATATCACTATATCAACAGTTTGGTTTGGATATCAGAACTCCGAGAGGAGAGGACAAAAAAGTGGACAAGAGAGGTGGTAAGAGGAGAGAAGATGGGCAGGATAGGAGAGGAAAGGACACAAAACAAACAGAAGAAAAGAGTGCAGAGTGGACAAAACGAGGAAAAGAAAAGAGTAAAGAGGTCAGGGCAAGAGTCTCTTGGAGGGAGAGAGACAGTAGGAGGATAATAAAATGAAAGAAAAGAAGCAGAAATGTATTTTTGGCAGAGAGAAAAGGAGAGAAAGCAAAGAGGAGAGAGACAGCTGTCCAACAACAACTTACTCAAGCCAACAAAACTGTGTGATATCCCAAAGAAATCATATTACCTCCATCTCTGTCTCCCTCACTCCTTTTGTTTATCCATCAATCTTTCACTATATACTTAATGTATAACAACTTTCGGGATGTCCTCCTATCATACATTGGTGCAACATTCTTCTTCACCTTACACAGAAACATTGTTTACTAATTTACTGGTCATTGTTTTACCAGACAAAAATTATGGATTTAACCATTTTAAAATCAGAAATGATCTGTTGCATCAAATGTTCAGAGATGTGTGAGACACTGATTCTGTTTATTTGCAAGACTGTTGTGGATATTGTCACATTAATGATGCATGAAAAGGCCATTTGTTACAAAATAAAACAGAAACATTACAGAACCTAAGAAACAGTGGCAGCTATGCACTTGACAGTTTTTTTGGCAATGCATATGGTCAAGGCTTCTAGCAACTGGCAAGAAAGTGAGTCACATTACTTTTATTTGCTTTAGTAGAGAAAAAAACATGATATTCTAGTTGTGTCCTCTGTGTGTGGGAGGCTACTTCAGGCTGTAAAGAACAAGTGCTAATCAGGTATTAGGGGGTGATTCACAGAGCAAATTTTTTATTTTTTTGGTAAAAATAAATGCAAAATTTATCTCAGCAACGGATATACTGGAACAGGATCTTCTGTATGCCTAAAAGAATGATTTCCAGCATATCAAAATGACACATTTAGCAGATTAAACATCCTGATGATATATATATATCGAATTTGTTGTTTTCAGTTGTGTGTGTACAATGTCATTCATGTTGTTTTTCCTGTTGTCTCAGTGTCATACACTCCCTGTATTGAAAAATTCGGAGAATCTCGCTACAGCACGTCTGTTTACACACAAACACTGCATTGTGCGCCACATGTACAATAAGACTATAAAGTAAGCCTGCAGAAACATCAAGTTGCTGCGCTGTCTTCAGCCTCCCACAGTTAGAGCCTTGGCTGATGCCTCAAGGTGAACACTATAAATTCAATTTATTTCTCCTTTGCTGCTCTGTTCTTCGTTTTATCTCCCTTCCAGCCTCCTTCTAACCCTCAAACCTCTCCCTCCAACCCTTCCGCCAGCCCTCCCTTCATTCCTGCCATCCCTCCCTTACTCCATTCCTTGCTACGGCATTCCTTTCCTCCATCTCTCCCATCCTCCTTTTTCATCTCTCATTCCTTGCATCCTGCCTTCCCTCCATTTCTGCTTGCCTCTTTCCATCCACCCTCTCCATTCTGAGCCTACATTTGTCTGGAAACATCATTATCGAATCATTTCTGTCTGACGGGCTGTATTTCTCTCTGTCTGTCCCTGTCTTCACTGTTGTCACTACATACTGAAACTAATCAATGATGTGTGTGTGTCTATGTGTGTATTTGTGTGCTTGTAGTCGAAAGTCCCTATTTTCAACGGTTCTGTCAATTGGACGACAGCTCTGCTCTTTACAGCCGGAAAGCCATCACTAACAATATGACTGAATGTGTAAAAGACGCGCACAAACACACGCACGCACACACGCACACACACACACACACACACACACACACACAAACACACGGCAGCTATCCTATTACTAACAATAGAAGTACATGTTGCCTTCAGAAATAAGACCGCCACACACACACATACACACAGAGTCACTTACAAAACCAGATGAGACAGCATCACTTCTGAGAAGCCTTCATCCCAGAGGAATATTTGGAGATTTATACCCACACACATACACACACACACACACACACACACACACACACACACAAACACACACATATACAGCATATATATATATATATATATATATATATATATATATATATATATACACACACACACACACACACATGCATAAAAATACATCCTCCCACACAAATGTATGTACACATGCTTATGGCAGCACACAGAGACAAGTGCTTTGATCCCCCTCAGACAGCAATGAGATTAATCCACACTGTGCCAAAGCAAGTCTTTGAGTGCGCGTGTATTTGTTGTGTGTTGTGTGTATGACAGACATGTTGAGAGCTTAGTGTGACAAAAAGGGGCACGCAATTTTGACACTTAATCTTACAAGCTCAAATCAGGGCGCCTTGCTCTCCGCCTCCCTCTCATTTTTCTTGTGCTCTCAGCAATTGCCTTTCTTGCCCTCCTCTCTCAGACTCTGGCTGCCTTCCTCTGTCCTCTTTGATTTTTTTCTTCTCCCTTGTGAGAGACTGAGGGAGAGATTGGAATCAGGAAAAAAGAAGCAATAAAAGATGTGCTGCAGTAAGAAGTTGTATTTAAATAACAGGGTTTTCTGCAAGTCTCTGAAGCCTTGCAAACCAGTGATCTTCAGCTGAATATGCAGCAGAGAAAGCGAGAAAATATCATTTTATAGTGCTGATTTTTTGTATTATAATGTGTGTTGTTATTGTCCTTATTTTATTTGTAATCCGTATTTCAGAGCTCTCGCACCAATTCAGTAGACTGAATTGAACTGAATAATAAGAGGAAAAAGTAAAAGGAGCCAAGAAGAAGAGCAAAATGTTCAAAAAGATGGAAGGCAACCAAACACATCAGAACCAAAAGAAACAAGTGGAGAGAAAGAAAAGATAAAGGAAAAAAGGATGCGGCACAACCTAAACTCGCCTGTTTTCCTCCGCTGATTATAGGCTGTGCGTGCCAGGCCATCAAACAGACCATTAAACAGCAATTAAAGAGGGAGAGGGAGCAATGAAAAGGGAAAACATATCAAAAAGTAGAAAACAAAACTTGCATTTTTTTTTTCAAACCCTCTGATTGCACGTTATCAGTGCCAAACGATTACATTTCTATTCTGGAAATAATAAAGAAAGTAGGCTTGTTGGCTTGTTGCTGATTTGTTTTGGCTTGTTTAATTTACTGAAAGAGTAATACACTGAACAAGAAAGACATTAGATTGAGCAAGAAATAGACAGATTTATAACCTGAAAACTCTCACATCAGCGGTATAATCACGGCTCTAAATCAGTGCACAACTATGATGTAAAGATTCTGTTTCCATCTTAAGAATTTAATTACCTTAATGGGAAAGTTGGCTCACTGTGAGGCATTGAACTCTAATAATAAAGTCAATCATTGCGCTTTAACTTGCTCTCAGAGTGGAAAATTTAGCTGTTAAAGATAATGAAAATAACTGTCATTTTTTTATTCTGTCACATCTAACCGTGGCCGGCATTTGTGCTGGGACACACAAATGTAAAAACTTCACTGCAATAAAAAAGAATCACGAAAAGCAGTTTTTGCTCCTGTATTTAGTTGAGGTCAATCAGAGACAGGCAAATCATCTACAAATCATACTTTAAAATTCATGCTCTAGAGTTTCAGATTTTGAATGGATTTTTTTCTACCTTCCAGACAGCTATTGGTTTCCATTTATTTGTGTTCAATATGAAAATCATCATTCGTGGCTGTATTTATTTTTGTCAGAGTTACATTCTCCTCGGTAATGAGGATGTAAGGTTGGACTGAACACCTACACTGCATTATCTCCCATTAATACTGTACATAACCCTGACAAAATAAACACAGACATATTTATTCACTGTTATTGACATATTCTAAGTTTCAGAGTGTGCTAAATGAATTTGAGGTCAACAGCACAGCTGTCTGTAGCAGCATGATTTGTAGTTGCATCCAGCTTGCTTTGTTCGCCCTTAACACCGTGACAGTCTGCGGGTTTCAGTGCAGTTTGGCCAACGCACAGTAGAGCTGTACAAAAGAAAATATCTATGGATACACTAGACCCACAGAAACATATCTGTCACTCTCATGTTGTCAATTGAGGCAAATATCTTCCAAAACAGACAGCATGCTTTAATAAATATTTAGGAGTCGCAGGTGTCCAGCACTGTGACTGGTTAGTGTTACAACAGTGAGTTTGTGCTGACAGATTGTAAGCAGATGTCTCTGTAGCACAGCATAGAAATGGATTTACTATATAGAACCACAGTGAACACAAAGCTGCATCTTTAGTCACACTTCTCAGTGTGTGTGTATGTGTGTGTTTGTGTGTGGTCCCATGAAAAGAGCAAACTCCTGCGGACCGGGGATAATGCATTTTTACACCTTTCTTATTAGTCACTGTGTGTGTTTTTCAATGTGTGTGTCTGAGAGGAAGAGGTGAGGGAGCGAGAGAAGATGCTGTTTTTTAGGAGAAAAAAGTGAGCGAGTAAAAGAGGAAATGTGTCAAGAACAGATCCTCATTCTGTCATGCA